>NW_015505680.1:299511-350937 GCF_001515645.1 Sinocyclocheilus grahami
CCTGAAATGTTTGTCTTTTCATCCTGAAATGTTTGTCTTTTCATCCTGAAATGCGAGGCAAATGTTGGATCACAATAATTATGAACCACAATTTCCACAAAATCCCTTCACTCAAGTGGGATGTTCTCTTTTATTCTGGAGGGCAATGACTGTGACATCTAGCGTATTTTGCAGTATTAAACACGTATTTATACTGATTTCATCAGGCTCCGAAACTCTTCAAAAAGAACACAAAGAATGGTCTTCTCAGCTGCCATAGTTGCAACTCTTGCGTCATCATAACAGGGTGCTCAACGCACCACCGTTTCCGTTTAAAAAAACGTTTTGCACAGTTTTTGTCGTTGCTGAACGCAACCCTGCTCATACTCAGGTTTATAGTCTAATACTGCCACTTTGTGGTCTCCTGTATTAATGCTTGAAAGGTGCAGTCAGCTCATTTTACTTCGTCAGCAGATGGCGCTGTGGTAAAAGATTTCAGCTGCTCATATCATGTACTGTAGTAATCCAATTTCCATATTGATACATTTGTGTAATTACCACAGCAATGAGCAAGGGAAGATGTGTGCCAATGACTATTGCAACAATGTGAAAAAAAATAAAAAATTAGCAGTGTTATCTGTTTATGACACCTCTGATCTCTTTAATATTGCAACACTAACTTGCAAACGTTTGGGGCATGTCATATTTTTTAAGTAACTGAAACATTTTAGCCACAACACACTGAAGGTTACTGTTTCAAGTAAATGCTGTTCTTTTGATCTTTCTATTCATCAAAAAATTCGGAGAATTTTTTTTTATCATGGTTACCACAAAAAAAATATTAATTAGGGCAATTGTTTTCGACATTGATAATAATAAGAAATATTTCTTGAACACCAAACCATCATCATGTTAGACATACTGATTTTTGAAGGGCCATGTGACACTGAAGACAGGCGTAATGACTGCTGAAAATACAGCTTTACGTACATATTTCATTTTTTAAACATTAAAATAGAAAAAAGTTATTTTCTGATCAAATAAATGCAGCCTTGGTGAGCATAAGAGACTTCTTTCAAAAACCTGAAAAATGTAATGTGCAATTCTCATAACTGCTAATTGTGGCTACATTTCTCATATTAAGTAATGTCTAATTACTTGGGCTTTAATTCACACATGGAGGGTGGCCTACAAAGAATTTGGAGCCCTGGGGGCTCTTAGGACCATAAGTTTTCTGTAAGTAATAATTTAAAACATGATAATAAAAAAAGACAACTACATTCACTTCTGCATTAAACAAATGAATCCATTTATTTACATATTGAAATAAGTAAACCACATAGCTTACAAAATATTATTGTTCTCAAAACAATTGTAATTTAAAGTGCATTGCTTGAATGAAAATATATAAATAAATATTCACAAAAAAAGGAAATTAACACTTTATAAAAAAAATGTAAAAAAAATTACAAAATGGCTTTCGATGGTTACCACAAAAAAAATATTAATTAGGGCAATTGTTTTCGACATTGATAATAATAAGAAATATTTCTTGAACACCAAACCATCATCATGTTAGACATACTGATTTTTGAAGGGCCATGTGACACTGAAGACAGGCGTAATGACTGCTGAAAATACAGCTTTACGTACATATTTCATTTTTTAAACATTAAAATAGAAAAAAGTTATTTTCTGATCAAATAAATGCAGCCTTGGTGAGCATAAGAGACTTCTTTCAAAAACCTGAAAAATGTAATGTGCAATTCTCATAACTGCTAATTGTGGCTACATTTCTCATATTAAGTAATGTCTAATTACTTGGGCTTTAATTCACACATGGAGGGTGGCCTACAAAGAATTTGGAGCCCTGGGGGCTCTTAGGACCATAAGTTTTCTGTAAGTAATCATTTAAAACATGATAATAAAAAAAGACAACTACATTCACTTCTGCATTAAACAAATGAATCCATTTATTTACATATTGAAATAAGTAAACCACATAGCTTACAAAATATTATTGTTCTCAAAACAATTGTAATTTAAAGTGCATTGCTTGAATGAAAATATATAAATAAATATTCACAAAAAAAGGAAATTAACACTTTATAAAAAAAATGTAAAAAAAATTACAAAATGGCTTTCGTGCCTGTTATCTATCGCAACACAATTAAACTTACTTTTAAAATGACCTAAGATCACAGTTTGTCAGGTCTTTGCCCTTTAAAACTTGCTCGAGACTGACAATTAGACCGTAACTTCATGGAAAATCTTGACATTTACCAGACAGAAGACTAACCACACGTCACAGCCTTATATGGTCACAGCATCAGTCACTGCAGTCAAATGAAACATTGACTGATGCAACACAATTTCACAGTATGATGGTACATCCCAAACGTATATTACCATTGAAACTAAAATGAAAACAAAATGCTTTAGTAGCCTACATTACCCAGTTTTGCATGACAGAAGTTGTTTGTCTGTTTCATCAATATCTCATATACAAGTTATCTTGGGTCAGTAGTACAATGTCAAAATGACATGTGATTATTACATTTTCCATGAGGGCTATTGGGTGTAGCAGTGTGTCAGCGATGCCGTTGTTGTTCGGAAACACAGAAAGGCATTTATCTATATATAGTTTGTATTGCCATAAACAATCAAGAACAGGTAGTCAGTTGATGCCATCTACAACATTACCCAAACAAGTTGAGTTATGTCATGGTGTAGTTTAAAGGGTGAGATGCCTCATTTGGTCCCCTTATTAAATTTCTCATGTCTCTCTGTTTGTACACCCATAGATAGCATCAAACTAAAACTTCCTGAAAGCACCTTTGCAGATCTGTCACAGTCTTTGAAGTCAAAGCTGTGGCCAGTAGATCTGTATTCTGAAAGTTAGTGGGGCCAGTTCAAGATATTAAAGTTCAAAATGTGCCACTGTTCTTTCTGTCTATTACAGAATAGGGGCACAAAACGTCTGTCTCAAACTGAAGAAGTTGGCCCATGAAAGCTAAGTTGGGTGAGATGACTTGTCTGCGGCATTTTACGAAGTCAAAGGCCTCGTCCAGACTGACACGTCGAGCGTGAATGAGGTACGCCAGGCAGATGGTGGCTGATCGGGAGATTCCTGCTTGACAGTGGACCAGCACTCGACCACCACTCTCTTTTATTGAATCTGCAGATGCAGTGGAGGTGAGCATTAGTTTTTATGTCATTATTATGTTTCTGAAGAATTAAGAAATGTCTTTTTGTTGATACCACAGGAGGACTTACCGATAAAGTGGATGGCCTCTGGAAAGAGGACACGTATGTCTGCGGCCAGACTGTCCTCCACCTTCAGAGTTTTGTACTGAAGTTCCTCTTCAAACAGGTTGGGACAGGAAGAGGATACGTTGAGCACAGCCGTGATCCCGCATCGCTCCAGAGTCTCCCGTCTGGATGAGTGATGCGCACTGCCCAGAAAGAGGAAGGGGAGGATTTCAACTGGACCACCCTAGAAATCACAAAGGACAAAGGTCAATGAGTGTATTCGAAAGATATTGTGATTTAAATTTAGATCATTCATTATGATTTTGAGATTTCTAATAGCCAACCTGATCATAGAGAGGAGTCTTTCTTCCGGAAACAATGGGCTCTGAATCACTGAAAGCAGGATGATTTGAGCACATGACAGGAGGGCTAAAGCAGAGCTCTGGATAAAGTGCGAAGAACCCGTCAAATCCACCTAGAAATGGTCAAAGAAAACATTTTGTCGTTAATTCTGTGCATTTCGTTTGACCAGGTTTGACAAATGGAGCAAGTAAACATCTCGACGAATTTGTAATAAGCCTCCAAAGTGCAAACTTATATGACCAAATTACATTTTTGATTAGAAATAACCTATGATGCAAATGAAATACACTGCAATACAAGGCAAATTTCTTCTTTCTGATATTTTATATATATTTGTAATTATTTTTTGACTTGAATAAAACCAGTTGAATTAGATGTTACCACATGAAGCACATTTTTATGTTACCTGACAAAACATTTTTACAGTGTATAAAGCAAAGCTGTATGTCATACATAGCTGTATATGATACATTTTCCAACAGATAATATAAATATAGAATTATAGTATCTAATTACTTTCGTTGAAATAGAAGATAATATAGTATATGGTCTGAGTCATGTCAAATCGGGGTCAAATCATATTATTCCAAATCAAATCAGATGTTGCCACATTAATGTTTTGTAGTGTACTTGCCATTTTTACAGTGAAAATAAATGTATGTGAATATATATATATATACACCTTTAAATGTAATTTAGATGTTTTAGACCATTTTTACAGTGTAAGGAAATATATAAAATATAGCAGTTTGGGACAGAATTGCAGTATTCCCCAAAAAAATCAAGGACAACATGTGTAGTTCTGTGAAGTTTACCTTGTAAGAAGCAGATGTGCGTCGAGGCAGACTGGACCTCTGACTGAAGGGCACCGAGGAGGAGACTGGCCAGACTCTCGCTCTTCAGATCTCTGACCGAGCGACTGTTGTCATCCAGGACCACCACCGGAGAGAAGTCCCCGTTGCGCAGCTGGGCCAGGAGCGATTTATCGGCCACCAGCCACTCCAGACACACCACGGAGCTCTTGGACCTCCGTCTCAGCATGGAATTCCAGTTGACGTTGCGGGACTCGAGGATGTGCGCCCGGGAGAAGGCGAGGAACGGCCGGCAGTCCAGCACGATGCATCCCCCAGACGCGAAGAGCTCAGAGGGCGTCCGCAAAATATGAACCAGCTCACTGCATGAGATCTCCAGAGGGTCGCCAATACCCATGACCTCTCCAGACAAAACAACAGCCGTGAGAAAAAAACGGATATTCTTCACAGCATCCACGACAGCGCGTTCAGTGTGGGAACGAATCTGTTAGTCCACTAGAAATGAAGAACTATAAACAATAACAAGAATAGATTACACAAAACAATATTATTTGGTCCGTATAGGCCTGGTGTGTTTTCACAGTATTATTACTTTAAAAAGAACATCGAATAATTTTGTTTTAATATAATCGCTCCCTGTATTTCGTCAAAGCTTAGTTTGAAGTCCTTTATTTGACAGCAGATGTGATTCTACAGTACAGGCGGGGTTGGAAACAGTATTTGTATCGCGTCTCCTCCGCCACAGCCACGCCTTCGTTTTCCACATAAGGAACAGACGTCACGCACGGAAGCACCATATATGGCCCGTTGACTTAGACCGACATTCCATATATGGCTCTTGACGCGCTCTCCCCTCTTTTCCCACTGGCACGTGGTCGTTGGGGTTACCCGTGTTTTTTATTTTGTGACGCGAGTTTAAGCAGTACCATAGAGGCGTAAAACCACAACACACACACACACACACACACACACACACGTTTGAAAACAGTCTATTATGACACCTTTGTGGTTGGCCTGGGGGCTTTGGGCAAGGTCACATCGTTAATCAGGAACATCAAACCACGCGCTGAAGGCGATGTATTGTCATGCTTGACCGCACCATGTAATTTTGTGCGGGTAAAATACACCGCGCTGCAACTTTCCATATAGGTGTACAGTTTCAGTGGGCGATGCAAGCTGTCAGCAGAGAATAACTGCTAAAATGACAAATAGACAGAAAAGATGCTAAGAAAAACCAAAGCACACAAACAATGCAAGTGTAGCTATTTATTGCTACAAAACAGTTTCTATACAATATAAGTGCTTTGCAAACTAGGAAAAATAGAAATGAAGATATCTGTCAAGTTTATAATCATTTCAGAATATAATGAAGAACAAAAAATGTTTAGTAAAAATAAGAAAAGTGGACTAATAAACAGTGGTCAGATAAAATAATATATTATCATTTTATTGTTTGATTAAAAATAACATAATGCATTCCAAAGTGCATTACAGCCCAGTATTTAGTCAGAGGTCAAAAGTTGTGTTTTCACATCATGTGACTGTTTGGAAGGAACCATAGACATGTCTAGTTATTTATAGTTAATTTGATCATAAAAATCTTAGAGGTTTTTCTATTATATGCAGGTGTAAAAATAATAGTAATTTCAAAACGTACCTAATTTTTCCAACCAAATATTTAATGTTCATCTGACCTCATCAAAACGCAGCAGATATTATTGAAGTTTTTATACTAAAATGAAGCAATTAAAATAGCAGATAGCAGGAGTGTAGTATGTCTTATCAGACAATTTTATCACAATTTTAGTCATTTTATTTAGCTATATCTGATGTCTCTGAGACACCAAACAAGTAATGTGATATTTAACAGAAGTTATCAAATAAGATTAGGAAATGTATCATGACATATCAACCTGATGCATTGTGTGATATTTTGAGCTATTATGTTTTTATGTTGTAATTGCACTGATTGAAATAATTTCTTGCCTGACAAAATGTGTATTTCACATCACTGTAATATTTTTATCTGTCTGCGGATGACAGTTGAGAATAATAATTTTCTACCAATTCATCTTAAAATCACAAAACCAAACTAAACTATTAGGATTATATCTACAATATATTTAGTTCCTTCGTAATTGAACAATTTTTAAAATGACTGTATGTGCATCTGTATGTGACTGGATAAAGACAAACAGATCAATTTCAAATGTACATCTATATTTAACCCCTAAGAACAAACAACACAGTTGCAGACATTAAGGAGCAGGTTGTTCTCTGGATGCTTGAATGACTCTAAAAGCACGACCTCCCACGCATGCACCTCATTGTGGTTGTCCAGGACTCAGTGTCTAGCCAGCACATTCTCCATGCACGTCCACACAGAAGCGCTATAAAGGGGGGGTTGTACTTGTGAATGAAACAATGTGCAGTGGAGAAATAGGTCATGTGGTGTAAAGTGGAAAAACAACATGAACTCTGAATGCAGGATTATGTTTGGAATTAAATGGCCCAAGGGGCTGGATAATCTTTAACAGCAGTCTGTAATCTGAGGTCGCATTCACAAACGCTGCATTCACACTCTCTCTGTCCCTATCACAGCTTATTTATCTTTCTCTGCACTTTCCCCTCTTTTTTGGGTCTGCGCCGGCTCTTTCTCTGCAGCTTTAAAGAGTAATATCATTAGTTTTGAATGCAATTGAAATGCAATATTTGGTATTCATCGTTTTGACTTCTCCGCACCTTCATTTATCTGTTTGAATGCTTCTTTTTCAATATAAAAGAATATAGTATATGGAATAATTTATAATCACACTCCTCCAGAATTTGATAAGATTCAAGATAACAGTGATTTCTTATAATAAAATGCTGTATTCAGAATTTGACAGTGAAATCAATGCAGACTAGATAATTTTCTGCCATTACACAAGAAACTGTTGTAAATACAATAAATAATAGTCATATTGTGCCGCATGGTGGGATAATAGTTTAAGTAATGTCATTAGTGTTCACTTTGGCTGGGAACTTGGACCTTTTTATAATTGAATTCATTTTCTCCTAGCAAGTGGTACGGGACACAGTTGGTTATTATGTAGCAATAATTACACAAGTTTATTCATTTGCATTTTTATGTTTGTAATGTGTACTTTGTGGCCTCACATTATCTGTTCTTCCTGGTTAAGGACAACTTCATCACAACACAGATAGTTAGGTGATTGACTCATGTTTTTAACTTCAAACCATTGCTTACTACTAGGTTGTCTATCCATAATATTGTTTACCCCTGTGAAAAAGTCATCTCTCTTGAATCAGGAGAGAAATACGAAAAGATAAAGCACCGTTTACATGCAAAAACGATCAAAAACAGTTCAAAACAAATATGCTGGTGGATTTTGGTGTTAGAGGACAACAATGGATGGACTGGAGGAAGCATTATTTTGGTTTATGGACTGGACTATTTTGGCCAGAAGTGATGGCTTAAAGTTAAAACGCCAAAATGATGGATTTGTTTCTTACACACAATGTTTTGCTTCACAAGACATTAATTTGATAGACTGGAGTCGTGTGGATTACTTGTGGATTATTGAGTTTTTATCAGCTGTTTGGACTCTCATTCTGACGGCACCCATTCACTTCAGAGGATACATTGGTGAGCAAGTGATGTAATGCTGATGTAATGTTTCGATGAACAAACTCATGTTGAATTGGCCTGAGGGTAAATTTCAGCAAATTTTCATTTTTGGGTGAACTATTCCTTATGGGTGGTTGGGGATTTTTGGTGAGCTAAGTCAGGTAGACTATTAGTCTGACTCATCAAGCGGGACTGCATCTTAACATTGATCACTGCAGTCAACAAACATCATTTTAATCGTCCCTCAAAAAAAGAAAAAGAAATGCTGTTAATTCATGCTTGGAAGTCTAACATCACACAACTGCAGTTATTGTGTAAATATATGTGCGTCATTACTGTAACATAGATGCAGATAGTTATTTGATCACAGTCATTTGCTGCTATTGTTCACACTTCAGTCACAGTATGCAGTCAGCATTTATTGTAATCAATTGTAGAACCACTACTGTAAAAATTACTGTGAAAGTACAGCAACTTGTAGCCAGGAATAAAATGTAGATTCAAATGAAAGTACAGAAACTAGTAACCAAATGTAAATTTAAATGACGGTAGAAACTAATAGCCAGTATTAAAATAGACATTGAGAAAAAAAAAAAAAAGGTTCACCCACATTTATTTCTGTACAGTGTGGAACGTCACCCACAGGTATGAGCACACCTTTTATTTATTTAAATGACAACAACAAACATATGACACTACTAACACGAGGGAGAATGTGTGTGTATCTATGAGTCACAAATCTGAGAATGGAAATGATGCTTCCTCATTTATGATTGATACAGCCAATCAAATGTGATGCATCACAAGAATACAGACTTATGCTATTGCTCAAAAACACCCCCATATGAAAACTAAAAACGCCTTGCGGTCAGTCTAACCAACATGACTTAAAATGACATCATTATGCCTCATGCTGACAAGAAAGATTATTCTTAACTCTTATGTTCTGTTACAGTTGACCTTACTGTTTTTATATGTGAGGTGTCAGAAAATGTATGTGATGTATGTGTATATCATAACATTATTTTAGATATTTAAGTCTTTGTCTTATTTTTCCTCAGACCTCACCAAAACCCAGGTGGCAGATATTATTGAAGCTGCCTTGTTTATCATGTGACTGGTATCAATTTTAGTAATTCTGTTTCAGTTGAAAAATGAAAAACTACTAATGATCATCTAAGAAATTAAAATAAACAGATGGCAGGAGAGTATCTCTTCACTTTATTATAATTTTAGTAATTTTATTGATTGCGTTATTTAATGTTTTATTTTCAGGCTCCATGAGACCCCAAACTCAAGTAATCAGATTCATATAATAGGTTTTCAATTAGAAATGTTGATTATAATCAGTTCTCAGATTAGGAAATGTTGTATCATGATATATATTAACCTGATACATTAATGTTATATTTTTTTCCGAGCTGTTAAAATAATTCTCTGAAACCCCGAACAGAACATGAGGGCTAAAACGATAAGAAACATCATTTTGTTTTAATGAAAACCATCATTGCATTGATTGAAATTATTTCTGCCAAAATGCACAGTATTTCAAAATATTGTAAAATTTCGGTTGATGGTTGAGAATAAACACTTGTACATATTCAACTCAGCCTAAAATCGCAAAGCAAAACCAAAACCACTTTTGTTAAAAGAAAGAGGAGGAGGATCCTCCCATGCACTGTTTTTCTTTCCTTTAATGTGTGTAAAGAGCAGCTGAGTTCAGCTCTGTCCTCCTTTCTCATTTACTCCCTCAGTCTTGAATTTCCCTTCATTCACTCTCTCTCCCCCGTCTTTTCCCCCTACAATTTCTCACACAACTGCGGCCACTCTTCCATCCCACACTCCTCCTCCTTTTAAGCTTTGTACGTTGTGTTCGTACTTGCCTGATATTAGTCTGAATTTCAGCGCATTTCTTTACATGTCAAATAATTGGTTTGTAACACAACACCATCGCATCAAATGAGAATTTAGTGAAGACTCACTCCACTTGATATGAGATGAACTGTTCATGTTTTAACTAGTGTAGTCAACTGAATGTGTTAATTTAGTGCAATTAATTAAAAAATGGATATGTTATAATAAAATGAACACAATCATGCCTCCTGGCCTGTATCTAAATTACACAAAAAGGGATTTTCCTACCATGGCAGTAAGTCAATTGCTATGTTGTTGTTCATCTTCTTGCTGCTACTACAGGCAATATGTCTATAATAACTGAAAACAAGCAGCTCAGAATGAGTAGGAGACATTTGTGCTAGATAAATAAAATATAAAAAAGATATGTTTTCCATTGTTTCCATTCACATCTGTTTATTTCATCATATGCATATACACCTGTCGCATTAAGTGTGTGTGTGTGTGTATTGAATAATCTATATGTGGTTTTGTGAGTGTCAGGATGAGGGTGTTCATTTTAAGTGCGTAAACTGTTGTGAGGATGGTGCTGTGGGCTGAGGTTAGAGTAACGAGCCATGTAATGTCACAACTTCCTGTTTGGCATAGAAAAAAAATATAGAACTGTCCCTTGTTGCCGTAGCAACAAAATAGGGCCTATTTACTGTCGGAAAATAATTCAATAATACAAAACTGTGACGACTGTTTTTAAGACTAGATATCCTGAATGAATCATTGTATATATGATAACAATTGTACATACATAATTTTTTCATAATTTAAATCGATTTTAAAGGATCATTTTACATTTATAATTAAATTTTTAATTATAATAATACAATTAATTAAAACAATTGAAATTTAAATATTTGATACTTTAATAATCTGTAAATCACCAACAGATGTGTAGACATGCAGATCTTTTTTTTTTAAATAAATATTCTAATTAATTAATTTTACTATTTCCTTTGTTAACTGTTTCCTGTGGATCCAATGATTTATGCAAGTCATGAATGTCGACACCGCCTAATATTTATACTCATGACTAGGTCTTGATGTATGTAGCTAAAATAGTGTTCGCTTGAGAGATGTCCCCTCCACGTTTGTTTAATCAAACCGTCTGTGTCTCATAAAGGATGTTGATGAGTAATCCAGTGAAAAGCTATACTTATTCTATATAAGTGTTCTGTTTCGTATTCTAATTTTTGTTCCAGAGAAAACAATCAAACAAGCCAGGCCAGAAAGCTTGAGGAATAAAAAAGCTAATGTAGTTATCTGCATTAAAAAAAAATGTTTTGGAACAACTGTTCGACCTGTGTTTACTCTGGCAGCGTTTCTTGCCTCCCGTGACGTCACTCGTCTCAGTAAAACAATAGGAAAATGCAGAAAGATGATAAACAATAGATGAAAGCATCAAAACCAGTCAATCAAAATCACAACTGAGCAGAACTTTCAAAATGGATCATTTCCTGTGACTTAAAGGCCTTTCCCCAGAATCTCCAGTGACATGATAATATAAGGATATTATAAACATTAACATTGTGATTTTCTACAAGGCTGCTGTGAAAGAATGAAATACTGTGAAAAGCGCTATACAAATAAAATTGACTTAACATGACCAATGTGACTTCTGAAACATGTTCTAAATTACACAACGGGAGACGTCAGCCACCTGTTCACGCCGAACAACACAACACTGTAACTGAAAGAACTGAAAAACAGTCCCATTATCAATCAGATGAAATGAAGCCATTCTAAACAGGAAGTCTGACAGTCTCTCGCTTACCAAAGGGGAACTTCAGAAGAAAACAAGCGTTTGAGAGTTTTCAGCGTACTCTCCTCTGGCCAGAAGAGCGGATAATCCCCAGGATTAACCAGTTGGCAGGGGAATATTAATTCTAGAAAAACATTGTAATCCAAGAGATTTACCTCTCCCACTTTATCTTTCGCTCTCTCCCACGTGTCTGCCCAACCAAAACGTGTCCTTCATTCATCTGAAACGTGTCTTCCTTTTTTATTTCCAGTGAATTGATATATTTTACATAGGGTGTGTGTGTGTGTGTGTGTATGACTCAGTGTGTAATTGAATAACATATGACAGCACCTGGTGGACAGATAATAATGCAAATTACATTAACCACTAAGATAAACCCAAAATAAATTACCCATGAAAATCTACCTCCTGAGTTTGTCCCTAAATTGTCACATGGTTCCGAACAACACAACACTGTAACTGAAAGAACTGAAAAACAGTCCCATTATCAATCAGATGTAATGAAGCCATTCTAAACAGGAAGTCTGACAGTCTCTCGCTTACCAAAGGGGAACTTCAGAAGAAAACAAGCGTTTGAGAGTTTTCAGCGTACTCTCCTCTGGCCAGAAGAGCGGATAATCCCCAGGATTAACCAGTTGGCAGGGGAATATTAATTCTAGAAAAACATTGTAATCCAAGAGATTTACCTCTCCCACTTTATCTTTCGCTCTCTCCCACGTGTCTGCCCAACCAAAACGTGTCCTTCATTCATCTGAAACGTGTCTTCCTTTTTTATTTCCAGTGAATTGATATATTTTACATAGGGTGTGTGTGTGTGTGTGTGTATGACTCAGTGTGTAATTGAATAACATATGACAGCACCTGGTGGACAGATAATAATGCAAATTACATTAACCACTAAGATAAACCCAAAATAAATTACCCATGAAAATCTACCTCCTGAGTTTGTCCCTAAATTGTCACATGACTTCATGTCAAATAATGATGTCACTAATTTCAGTATGAGTTTTGCCAAGTGATGCTTCTTCTTTTTTTTTCTTTTCTTTTTTTTGGGGGGGGTGTGCTTAAAATTGCCATTAACATTCTATATATATAAATATAAGGTTACACTTTATGTTAAGGTGTCCTTGTTACAGAGTAATTATACATATAAGTACTGAGTAATATTAATTAACTACATGTACTTAGTATATGGTTAGGATTAGGGTTTAGCTTAGGGTTACTTGCATGTAATTATGCATAATTAATTGTTATTATAATAGTAAGTACATGTGTAACACGGACACCTTAACATAAAGTGTTACCAAATATAAACACTAAAATAAATGAAAACTAATGTAATAAATAAATGGAAAAGAGTTCATGTTCATAATATGGTGTCTATTCATATATATATATATATATATATATATGAAAATATCTCATTTTTGTTTTTATCCCCAGTGACATGATAATATTAAGATATTATAAACGTATATGTATCGTTAAAAGTTAGATGTTTTATTATTTTTGAAAGAAGTCTCTTATGCTCACCAATGCTGCATTTATTGGATCAAAATACGTGAAATAGTAATATTGTGAAATATTGTTCTAATCTCAAATAAATGTTTTCTGTTTGAATATATTTCAAATGCAATTTATCGCATGAATGAAGCTGAATTTTCAGCAGCCGTTACTCCAGTCTTCAGTGTCACATTTATATGTAAATGTCTTTAAAAAAAAAAAAAAAAAATCGGTAACACTTTTAAGGTGTCCTGGTTACATATGTTAAATGTACTTACTATTATAATAACAAATAATTATGCATAATTACATGCAAGTAACCCTAAACCAAACCCTAATCCTAACCATATAGTAAGTGCATGTAGTTATTAATATTACTCAGTACTTATATGAATAATTACACTGGACCAAGGACACCTTAAAATAAAGTGTAACCAAAAAATCTTACTGACCTTAACATTATTTAAAAAATCTATATATATTAAAAAAATAAATATGATGTTTTAAATGTTCGCACTGAAGCATTTGAAACTCGTCAGTCTTCTGGGTGTCTGTAGTCATTTATTCATGTGTCTCTTTGGATCACATCCCTCATTCTGTCACACTCATCAGCTCAATGTCCTCCACATCCTCCCCCTCTCCTCTTCTCCTGCTGTCTCTCGCCTCCTCCTGCCGCTTCATGGTCACTCTGTCAGAGCGACACAAAGCAACATGACAGAATGGATGCAAACAAAGTGTGCTTCCTTCCTAATGTTGTCTCTCTGGACAAAATCAGCAGAATGCCATCACAGATCACCCACTGTCATTCTTTCTTCCCCTCCATTCTCTCTTTCCCTTTATGTGCCAACCCTCATGCATGCATATGATATGCAGCTCAGCTCATACATACCCCTTTAGAATCTGACATTTATCAATACTTTATATATAGATTTAAAAAATATTCCTTGCAGCATTAATATATATGTTCTTTGCAGTATCTTACAGATTCTGCAAAACTATGTAAACTTGAGCAAAACGCACACACACACACACACACACACACAATCTGTGGACTTCAGCAGAATATGTTTAAACAAGGTACACTATTATTGATAGCTGTGTTATTGTATTATTAATTACAAGTATTAATATTTTAAATTAGCTTTTATTTTTATATTTTCAGTTTACATTAAAATAGTAATTTAGTTTAAGTTTTAGTAATTTTGTTAGGTGCTTTTTTAATTTTTATTTGGTTTTTAGCTTGATTTTGGTATTTCAATTTTAGTCATTTAAGTACTTCAATTTAAATTTATTTCAGACAATTGCAGAGGCAATATTTATCATTTCATTAAAGTGTTCATCTAATATACATACTTTATTTTATCTCGGGTTTATTGCAATTAATGAAAATGATTTGTAATAGTTTTAGTTAACAGTAAAAACATTGGCCTCAATATTTCATAAACAAACAACGAAAATAATTCCATTCCAGTTCTGTGGAAATCTGATGATCTTCTGTGGGTGCAGATTCCATGTGGGCCTGATTATAATTAATAATTCTTCCAAAATATGAAAATGAATAAAAATATAAACAAATGTCACTTAATGGAAGCTTGTATGAAGTGAAATTTGACTTAAATATAATACTGCTACTATATACAGTAATAGTAACACAAAAGACGCAATGCATCCAATAAATAAAACCCACAAGTACTTTTCTACAAAATGCTCCTTCTTAAAAGTGTGCCTCTGATCAATAACAGCTTGATCATTTAATGACTCATTCTGTTCTTCCCTATCTTTATTTTGGCCCATTTGCTATTTTGTTGTTGTTATTGTTGTTGTTCAAACTATATTAAAAAGCCCCTTTTTAATAGGTTCAGTGCTGTGCATCTAACCATCCTGTTATGACATACCTGAGGTTCACTATGATGACAAGGCTGCCTGTGATGCTGAGTATAGTCAGTATAATCAGTATAATGATGAAACTGCTCCTCTGAAGGCTGTGAAGTGTGGCGTCATAACCCGAGGGCAGGGACGGCAATGTCACAATCAGTCTAGGGGTTGTAGATGGCAGTGGTTTGACTGAGGGAAAGAGAGACAGATGAGAGGAGGACAAATCTATACTAGACCACAATGAGTTATTACTTTCAATAAATATCGCTTACCTTTCAGTTTGAAATACATGCGGGACAGCACAGTCCCCTTTTGATCCTGTAGGAGGCAGCGGTACGTGCCTTCCTCATTGACTTTCAGCTGATTGAGTACAATTTTAGACTCCTCTGTCACCACCAGCGCTTCATACTCCCTGCCATGTGACAGCTTGCAATGAATAATAAACAGTCTGTATTTTAGTACAGTTTAGTAAAAAGATTCAAATTAGAATCAGTGTAATCTGGTCTCTGGATCTCTGGAAGGATCAGTACTTGAGTGTACTTAAAACTGTAGCTTATCAAGTGTTTCTGGTCCCACTTTATATTAAGTGGTCTTAACTACTATGTACCTACATCAATACAATATACTTATTGTGTTCATATTGTATTGCAAAACACTGTTGCTGCTATTGAGGTTGGATACGGGTAAGGTTAGGCACAGGTTTGGTGGTATTGGTAGGTTTAAGGGTGGGTTAATGTGTAAGGGATGGGTCAACAGTGTAATTATAAATGTAGTTACAGAAATTAATTACAGATGTAATTACATGCAGGCATTTTAAAATTGTGTGCAATGTAAAAACATGTATGTACACAATAAGTGCATGGTACCAAATTATTAATTTAAATGTAAGTACATAGTAGTTAAGGCCACTTAATATAAGGTGGGACACACTTAAGTACACTTCTAAAAAGTGTACTTTGTAATAATGTCAAAATAAACGTTTTACCTTAAAGTACATTTTAAATCATTATTTTAATAATCTTTTGTCATGCTTTAAAGAAGTAGCTACTCTTATTTTGATGGGTTGACTCACATACTAAAACACATGTAAAGTGCTTGATTGTAATTTTAACTGCAGTGTTATTCAATATAACATTTAAAGTTATTGTAAATAAAATACTTGTCAGTAAATGATGCAGTACACTTTAACCAAATTTTAAAGACAACAAAAATATGAAATTAGTTATGAAGATGTACTGTAACTGGGTCAAAAAGCTCTCTTAAGTTCAACTAACTGCATTCGATATCAATTTAAACTATAATTAATTTTCATTCATTTTCAAATAACATGCAACTACGTTTCTGAAAACATTACACTTAAGTATATTAAAATATATTATTATAATGAGTACATATTTAATATATTTCTTTTTCGAAAGAGTTGTCTGAAACCGAATTCAAAATGGTTTCAGGATTCTTTGAAAACAGTAAATGTCTTTGTTTGTCTGTGTGCAAGTACATTCTTTTCTCCAGGATGCCAGGAGTAATGGTACTCGGTCTGTCCATTAGACAGACCGAGTACAAGAGCGTGCCAGGGCAGGAAACAGTCCAGCACCACCTCCTCTCCTTCATCTGCCTCGAGATGATGCTCTGGTAGAAACAGAGATAGAATACAAAGAAGAGAGAAGGACAAAAGAGTGTGATGTGTTAATATAGTCAGCTAAACTCATCCTGGTGTGTGTATCCGGGGGTGTTCTGTCTCACCTCCACAGTCTAGTGGCAACGTGGCTGACAAACACGTAAAGAGCCCATACTGACAGGAAGTGCAGTTCATCACTCTTTGATACAACAACCCTGTAACACACAAGCATCCGTATTCAACCACACACCCAATGAGTCATAAAATATACATCATATATACTCCTATGTGTCCTGTGGCACATACACCACCATTTCACATTTCATTTATTACATGTGTTACTTGATGTTTCTTTGTAATTATTTGTGAGATTTACTAGCGGTTATGGAGTATAACTTATTTCTACACCGATTTATTTTCAGTGTACTAACAAAGAATATGTGTGTACAACATTTTGACTGTTCATATGTTCAGAACAATATTATAGAGAAATATCGGGATCCCGAATTTGTACTTACCGCATTTATTTGGACACAGACCTATGAAAACGAGTAATAATAAAAAAAGATAATTAGTTAGAATTAGATGTTCTGACAAGTTATTGCTGTAAAAACATAGCAATGTATGCCCACCCGCCTACCTTGGGCAACAAAAACCTCCAAATGTTTCCGAAGGATTCTCTTTCCTTTCTCCACTATATTAATCATATCCCACTGAATAGAATCTAAACAGGAACAACACAGCATACATTTTAAATGATTTCAGTTGTAAAGTATCTTAATGTTTTTGATGTTTTTGCTCTAAAATGAAAAGACGAGACGTTAGATTAGAGCCTTTTATCTTAAAAAGTGAAAGAGTATATAATCTGCATCCACAAGCGCTCACCTGTCCTGTCTTCTTTCCAGTGCCTCTTGAATTCACTCTGATATTCTGTCCGTGCACGATAGAGTGTTGTAGGATCTAAAGCAAACATCAGATAGCATTCCACATCATCATTTAGAAATATAATTTGAAGACATAAAAAATTGGCCAATCCTGCATGTATTGGTTTAAATGGTTTAAACACACATAATCATTTTCCCAGTTTTTTTAATAATAGCAAAATCATCAAAACTACAAAATAACAAATAGGTAGGTATTTTTATTTTATATTTGAGCTTTTTCAAGGTTTGCCACCCTCTCAATTATTATTTATTTATATATATTTTTTTTTTGTTATTAATTTTAGTTAAAGTTTTAGTAATTTTATTCTGTGTTTTTGTCATTTTATTAGTTGATTTTTTTTATGTATTTTTTTAATGTTTTTATTCATTTTTTTCAGTTTTAGTTTTAGTTATTATAGTTCATCAAGTTAAACTTTACACTGAATGAAAATGAAAAAAAAAAATATATATATATATATATATATATTTTTTTTTATATATATATATATAGATTTAGTTAACTATAATATCCCTAGCCTGGGGAAAAGTTAAGTATTGTATTTTTCAGTCATAGTATAATGACCCCTTTTAATTAATACTTTAATGAAAAATTCAGCATATATTAATGTCTATTAGCATAATAGTAAAATAACTAAACAAGAAAACCCCAAAAATTACTATCCATAAAATCAATTGTTCAGAGAATGTGCTCTATACACCTAATTTCTACTACATCTTACTAATTTTTACAGATATGAATAACAGTATCTCCAAGCTACTCCCGATTATATAACTGCAGTACCTATGACACCATGAAACAGTCTGCTGGTGTCCCGATAGTTGACATAAGCATGCTCAATGATTTGCTTCAGCTCGATCTGATCACGGACAGTGATGTCTTTAACAGAGGACAGGAAGTCTTCATGCACATAACGAACCACCTGGTCACTACAAAATAACAAATAGGTAGGTATTTTTATTTTATATTTGAGCTTTTTCAAGGTTTGCCACCCTCTCAATTATTATTTATTTATATATATTTTTTTTTTGTTATTAATTTTAGTTAAAGTTTTAGTAATTTTATTCTGTGTTTTTGTCATTTTTATTAGTTGATTTTTTTTATGTCTTTTTTAATGTTTTTATTCATTTTTTTCAGTTTTAGTTATTATAGTTCATCAAGTTAAACTTTACACTGAATGAAAATGAAAAAAAAAAATATATATATATATATATATATATTTTTTTTTATATATATATATATAGATTTAGTTAACTATAATATCCCTAGCCTGGGGAAAAGTTAAGTATTGTATTTTTCAGTCATAGTATAATGACCCCTTTTAATTAATACTTTAATGAAAAATTCAGCATATATTAATGTCTATTAGCATAATAGTAAAATAACTAAACAAGAAAACCCCAAAAATTACTATCCATAAAATCAATTGTTCAGAGAATGTGCTCTATACACCTAATTTCTACTACATCTTACTAATTTTTACAGATATGAATAACAGTATCTCCAAGCTACTCCCGATTATATAACTGCAGTACCTATGACACCATGAAACAGTCTGCTGGTGTCCCGATAGTTGACATAAGCATGCTCAATGATTTGCTTCAGCTCGATCTGATCACGGACAGTGATGTCTTTAACAGAGGACAGGAAGTCTTCATGCACATAACGAACCACCTGGTCACACTGCAGACAGGACCACACACTGGGACATGAACCCAGAATCAAAAGCCAGCCGAAAAGAAATGCAAAAGCCATTTAGTAGAGACAGTGAGCTGTGGCCTTCAAAATATCAAAAGTGAATCTTTGGCATTCTTTAGAAATGTCACTTCTGAGCCAAAGAACCCTTATGATGTCATACATGCAGAAACATTCTAAATTCCAAAATATTTAGAAATGTATATGAAGAGGACAGTCACAAAGGATTCTAATCTGACAAATAAATATACCACAAATGTCAGAAATATTAGTGCTTTTGACTTTGTTTTAGACATTTTTTTTGTGAGACTGAAATACATAACCTTTATACTTAAAAATAATATTTGAATTAGCAGGAAATGAACTGCATCTATTTATTTTTCAATTTTATTTGAGTCTTTTTTTTTTTTATCCCAATATTCCGATAATTATTTTTTGTTTAATTTGGGCAAAAGAAAAAAAAAAGAAAAGGAAAAAAAAATACTATTGTCTCAATGTACATTTACAGGAATAGTTCATGTAAATTCAAATTTACTCACTCTCGGGTCATCAAAGATGTAGATGAGTTTGCTTCTTCATTAGCACAGATTTGGAGAAATGTAACATTACATCACTTGCTCACCAATGGATCCTCTGCAGTCAATGGGTGCCATCAGAAAGAAAGTCCAAACGGCTTATACAAATATCACAATAATCCACATGTCTCCAGTCCATCAGTTAACATCTTGTGAAGCGAAAAGCATGTTTGCAATGAACAAATTCAACTGGAGGAAGCGTTATCATGGAATATGGACTGGTATTTTGGCTAGGAGCAAAGGTTTAAAGTTAAACCTTCGCTTTACACGACATGAATTGACAGACTGGAGTCATGTGGATTAATGTGTTGTATTTATCAGCTGTTTGGACTCTCATTCTGATGGCACCCATTCACTGCAGAGGATCCATTGATGAGCAAGTGATGTAATGCTACATTTCTCCAAATATGTTTAGATGGAGAAATAAAATCATTTACATTTTGGATGGCCTGAGGATGATCAAATTTTCATTTTTGGGTGAACTATTCCTTTAAACGAATGTTTAGTGAAAAGCATGTTTGCAATGAACAAATTCAACTGGAGGAAGCGTTATCATGGAATATGGACTGGTATTTTGGCTAGGAGCAAAAGTTTAAAGTTAAACCTTCGCTTTACACGACATGAATTGACAGACTGGAGTCATGTGGATTAATGTGTTGTATTTATCAGCTGTTTGGACTCTCATTCTGATGGCACCCATTCACTGCAGAGGATCCATTGATGAGCAAGTGATGTAATGCTACATTTCTCCAAATATGTTTAGATGGAGAAATAAAATCATTTACATTTTGGATGGCCTGAGGATGATCAAATTTTCATTTTTGGGTGAACTATTCCTTTAAACGAATGTTTCAAAACAAAGGTTGTTTCAAATACTGCTATGAATGCAGACAAAATGGTTCAGGCAGGTTACATCCTCTAGATCAGAGTCTTGCTGTCAAAGTACATCATCACAGTAAAGTTAGCCCACTCAGTGGTTAACCATGACAGCGGCGGACCATGCCACCTCAGCACAGGCCTGATGTAGGTGACAACTGCGAGATCCTTTTGCTTCGATCATGACGTGTAATAATTACGTAGGCGTGATGACAGTGAACGTATGCACATGAGGACATCGGAAATTTTTGAAGTTTCCATGTCCTCAAACAAACCATCAAATTACACACAGTTATGTACTCAACACAAAGCACATGCTATAGTCATGCATGTTGATTCACAAAAGATGAGCATACAAGCATATGCACACTGATAATCTAAGATTCAAAATCTAATTCAAACCTTGAAAGAAATAAACTTTTTAGGATTTTGAAAAACAAAGATTGTAAACTGAAGGTCAAGATACACCTTCAGTGTAGATATCTCAAATCATGCTGGAGAACATGATCATCAGGTTTTTAAAAATAAAAGCTTGTTAGACTTAGACTTTTGACCTTACTGTATGCGCTTATACACAAACATGCATAAATCCAAAAATGATTTATTTTTTCAAAATCAGTCTAAATCTATGTAATATTGCCACCCACTGGTACAAAAAGCAGAAATGCTAAACTTTTCAAGACATCATTGTAATCAAGAAATTGTTCATTTTAGCCAAATAAATGTAAAGGTATCTGGACACCAAAAAGGTAACATTTATAAAAGAATAAAAGATTATGAGCAGGAAAAAGATGTAGTTACTTGATAGTTTATCACTTGCCAGAACATGCTGGGTAAAGTTCAACATATATTGTATCTCCATACAGAAACTATACGTTGAAAAGATAATGTGCCCATAACCATGTAGTCTATATGTGTGCTTATCCTTAAGTGTGCAAAATATTGCAGCGCACATACTGTACAGTGCAAATCTTCATCCATAAACATGCACTCTCTCTAGAAGACTCGACACTGTAAAAAAAGAATTTGCGTGGATTGCTTACAGTAACTTTTGACAAATTTTCTGAAGTTAAAGTACGGGGGAAAAAACTCATCACAAGACAAGCTATTGTGACAAGAAGATCGACAACAATGTAAAGACAACCACCAAACAAGCTGGAAGGGGTACTTTCTTTTTTTTAATTCAGCTTATTTGAATATGAATAAGCAAAATAAAATGTATTAAGCCAATTTACCTAAAAAAATTATGAAATCTGATTATATCATAATAGAAAAGTTGCATAGAGATGCATTATGTGGGTTCCTGAAAGTTTCAAGTTGTTAGAAGAATTTAACATAAACCAAAACAACTTTGAATTTTATTTTATTTATTATAATTTTTTACAACACAGTCTCATGGCATTTCATAACTATGTTACGTTTTGGTGAAGTGGTGGCTGATTCGGATTCGTACAATCTGAAATATCTGTTATGTTTTGGAAGTGGACATTTATGCTTACTGGTTTTCTAAAAACCATATATTTTCTTATGATTCACATTGTACAAATTCATGATATGTTTTCCGTGAGACTGTTGCTTGGTTTTTACAGTCTTTACAAACGTTTTACAACTTTTACAGTGAATACACAAAACAAGACTCTGAGACTCAAGAACAAACAGTGAGACACTAAAGAAACAACATTCTCACACACCCTCCCAATCATCGTGACACCACACCTAAAATAATAAAGTTATTGTGCCCAATCTCCAGACATGTGTTTGCTGAAGAACTCTGCTCTCTGATGGCATGATGTATCATGCTTTTGAAGATCCAGACAAGTGTTAAAGGGACACTTAACTTTGAAAGATATAAACAGAAAGAAGCACAAATGGAAAACCCCTGAAATGTGATTCTAATTCACTTTTACTTTCTCGGACCCCTTTTTGTGCTTACAGTAACTTTTGACAAATTTTCTGAAGTTAAAGTACGGGGGAAAAAACTCATCACAAGACAAGCTATTGTGACAAGAAGATCGACAACAATGTAAAGACAACCACCAAACAAGCTGGAAGGGGTACTTTCTTTTTTTTAATTCAGCTTATTTGAATATGAATAAGCAAAATAAAATGTATTAAGCCAATTTACCTAAAAAAATTATGAAATCTGATTATATCATAATAGAAAAGTTGCATAGAGATGCATTATGTGGGTTCCTGAAAGTTTCAAGTTGTTAGAAGAATTTAACATAAACCAAAACAACTTTGAATTTTATTTCATTTATTATAATTTTTTACAACACTTTTTAGTCTCATGGCATTTCATAACTATGTTACGTTTTGGTGAAGTGGTGGCTGATTCGGATTCGTACAATCTGAAATATCTGTTATGTTTTGGAAGTGGACCTTTATGCTTACTGGTTTTCTAAAAACCATATATTTTCTTATGATTCACATTGTACAAATTCATGATATGTTTTCCGTGAGACTGTTGCTTGGTTTTTACAGTCTTTACAAACGTTTTACAACTTTTACAGTGAATACACAAAACAAGACTCTGAGACTCAAGAACAAACCGTGAGACACTAAAGAAACAACATTCTCACACACCCTCCCAATCATCGTGACACCACACCTAAAATAATAAAGTTATTGTGCCCAATCTCCAGACATGTGTTTGCTGAAGAACTCTGCTCTCTGATGGCATGATGTATCATGCTTTTGAAGATCCAGACAAGTGTTAAAGGGACACTTAACTTTGAAAGATATAAACAGAAAGAAGCACAAATGGAAAACCCCTGAAATGTGATTCTAATTCACTTTTACTTTCTCGGACCCCTTTTTGTTCGGAAAATCCCTTTCATTATTCAAAATGTGAAAGATGTATGCCTTTCAAATAACATTTTGCCATTTCCTAAACTTTTGTACAGCTTGATCAAACTAATAAACGTATATCAAATTGTATATAAAAAAAATTTACGTAATTAAGAATTTTATAGGTTGCGATATTGACAAAGCTGTTGGTTTGAATTTCAGTAAGTAGAAAGTGAGTCTGAAGAAAATTTTAATTAAAAAAATAGTTATTTGGTACCTGATGTGTTTATTCATCAGTCGATATACAAGTCTAATGTGTTTATGCATTTATACAACAAGCCCTGTAAAAAAGCATAACTCCTTTTATAAGAGACTCTCAGAATAATCATGGATCAGCTTATGTTTCCTGTTCCTATGGCAACGGCCACTCTGTCCTGAGTATCAGTATTATCAGTCATATGATAACACTAATCTTAATTAATTGGATTCTCAAGGACAGGGCAGGTAATCATTCACAACTAGCATTACATGTCTTACAGTCATGAAGATACTGTACCAGGGGCGTAGATTACGCGGGGGACGTGCCCCATCCCCCCCCCACACTTTTAATATCACGTAAATTCGTCCCCCGCACTTTTTCAGGGAAGTGTGTTCGCATAGAGGTTTTCAAGAGCCAGTGTGAATAAATATAGATTTAAATCAAAGAGACAGGATAGTCTGTGCATGATCTGATGCTTTATTCGGACCCAGAATAAGGCGAGATGAACATCACGGAGCGCTAAACACTCTGTGCAGTGTGTGTTTCATTCATACTCGAAGCCGGAGGGCCTCTCGCGCAGAAAGTCGTATGAGGAAAGTCCTAATATGGACAAAAGTGTCCAGCTATTGCTGTATGAAAACAGTTGTTTTCAGAAAAACAGAAAGGTTTGGGATCATGAAGACTTTAAACATACGATTGCGACAATATTTATTTGTGTTTGTCAAGTCATTGCCCCTGCACTGTACGTATGAAGATAGACTGCAACATTTTTAGTATGTTTCACGTCATTTTTCATAATAAATATGACTAAATAAAAAGATAAATGTTCTATTATTTCAAAATATGAGGAAAAAGTAATTTTTCAATGCATCAAAATAAAAAGAAATTAAATTGTACAGGTATGATCTTTTCTTTTTTTTTAGTAGAAGACATAAAATGTAAACACATTTCTTGATTTTACTCATGCAGAAATTCATCTCTCAATTAAAACTAAACAAGAATTTCTATTTCATTGTCATTCCCATTTATATTGTTTTTTATATTATGCAGATTTAATCACTGCAAACAATCTTTGTTAACAGTTTAAGAATGTAAATTATAAGCTTAATACAACACATTGAGAGTTTACTGTTGAAGACTCAGTCAGAATTACACTATATAACTATTACTAATCAGAGACACTGAAGCTCAGAAACATTGGCAAGCTTTTTAAATACTTAAGATATTTTTATATGAAAAAAATCCATGTGGTTGTGTCTAATCAGCCTAGAAACACAATGGAGTGAAAGCCACAAGTCTGGATATGTTCTACTTCAAATCTACAGAAGTGTTTTTCGGAGCAAAAGTGTGCTGACATTTTTGTGATTTTTGATTGTTATTTTTGTTGAGCACTATTGTATTAACTTTTAATGGATCGAGTCTCTGTTCATATTCACTATATTCTCTCAAGTTTGGTAACACACATTAATCTCTGCCTCTAAACCCTTCACTCTCCCTTCCCTATGTCAGATTCAACAATACCTCAAACATTTTTTATTATTCATTTGTTTTGATTATACACAATTACACGTCCTTTCCTGCCATATTCCAAATTTCACAAATGTTTGACGAATTATCTACACAAACCGTCTCGGTTACGTATGTAACCCTCGTTCCCTGCCTGATGTGTGCAACCCACTCGACACGGGAAACCACCACCGCTGAAGCGCCGTCCGCCAACACGAAGAGCTCTCCAAGAGCGTGCTGAACTCGTTCAGTCTTCTCTCCGTAGAGTAGTCAGGAGCGGAACGATATGATCGCTCGGCTCCGAAGCGAAAAGCTGAATATGCGCTGCACCTGCTGCCTACTTATACTCACGCTGTGATCAGCAGCAGCTGGATGCAATAATCGCATGCCAATGTGCATTGGCTCGTTTAGTTTACACTCGAAGTAGATTGGTCCCTCTAAGCGAGATCCCAATTTCGTCGGTCCTCCGACGTGACGTCGAGAGTGACCGACTGAAAGGGAACAAATATTGTCATAATCGCCTTGATCACGTGAACCATTTGTCCTCATTATACAGTGCACTGTGTGCAAAACTGTGGACGTTTAAATATGGAGATAGAATAGTTGCATAATTCCAAATAAATAGATTACGACCTACAAATAAACGTAAAGAGATTAGCAAAAATGAAACATATTGACAAATAAATAGAATGAGATCCACAAAATAAATCTTAGAGTTTCGCAAACATGAATGAAATTCACAAATAAATAAAACGAGATTTGCAAATAAAAAACATATTCACAAATATCTTTTAATGTCACAAACAACTTTTCCTGGCAGTCATTTGTGACTAATAAATAACTGGATTCAACCTCATGATAAACATTTGAGTTTGTATAATAGGTTAAACTGCCGTCACACAACAGCCAACGGCATTGAACAGTTTTTCAGTCAAGCCGTTTAAATTATGTAGGATACGAGCAGATATGTGGATCTAACGATGTATGAAGCATTATAAATAATATTTTCAAACATTAATTTAAAGTATCACAAAGTTGCCATTGTTTGGGGAGGAAAAGTATGTACCTTTTTAAATGTGGTGCAGGTGAGTTGAATAAAAATGCACATAAATGTAAGACGAGATGTTTATTGGTTAAAACACTTGATCACGCAAACAATATTTCATATGAATCAGACTTACTAGTTTGGATTGTAAAAGTTACTTAACAGCATCCAAAGTAAGTGTATGGTTTTCATTTACATTGTCCACTCACAAATCCCCAGTAGCTACACGCTGCAGTGATGCTGAGACTGGTACCCAGATGGTCATTTGAGCCCATATTTGATATTATACATGTTATTATGCCCTATATTTGTCACCGTGATTGTGCTTTAATAGGCCGAATGAGCCATTGTGCCATGTCTTACACCGTGTCTCTGCTCGCTGTCGCTGCGCTGCAACAGCTGTAACTTCAACTGGACACATCAAAGCAAATGTGCGGATCATTTGTCTTTCATCGTGCCTCGTCCAGTGTAGACAGCAGATTTCTAGTTGCTTTGGACACGTTGCAAAGCTGTTACTGATGATGCACTGGATCGGTGAATGCTATGTATTAGGCCTATATAATCCTGAGTTTATCCTCATTCACTGATCCGATGGAAATATTAAGAAGCCTTACACTCCAAAAATCTTTTGGAAGCAGTATTTTTTTAAAAACACAAACAGTGTTTCAGCTCAATTTGAACGAAGTGTCCATAATGCAGTTCCTTACAGGGGTGCAAAATGAATCTGCTCCCGCCCTGATTGTAAAACAAAACGTGATTGGTTTAGAGGCCTGCAAGCCCGTCGGGTCCCGACAAAGACATTTTATAAAATCCGTAAAAAAGTAATAATCTACAGCTTTCTATAGATATATTTAGCAAGTCTGTGAGGCAAGTATTCGCCGAGTTTCGGTTCATCATTGTGAAGCGCTCCTGGCCGAAATTGCAGAAAGCGCATCCTGTATATGTATCCTTTATTTTATAAAAGCACAACGTTTTGTTGATATTGTGAGTGCACACAAATAAAAGTAGACCCTTTACAGTTCCAAGTGATGTATTACTCTTACCTTTATGAGCAAAAATGACTGCATATTTTAAGTTGTTTCCAATGCAAGTGATCGCGCCGGCGCCTCCATGTCCTGTAAAGCGCGCTTTAGCTCTCTCCGCACAAATGATTAGATATGCGTCTAATAGCGCACATTTATATAGGTTAAACATTTAAACTAACATTGTGACATGCTTGAACTGTTTTATATCTATAGATTTTATTTTAGGCAAGTCGTGATGATTTGAGAAGGCTAAATTTATCAAACATAGGCTATGATCAACTTACTGTCTGCCGCTGGCCGCTTGGTCGTTACTTTAAAACTTACATTTTACGAACAAAAAAATGCTCCAAACGTTTTTCTAAATTAACTTAGTTAAAGAAATGAAACGAAATATAATCACTTTGACATTAAATACAAAACTCAACTATTTTAATAGCTGAAACAGTAGTATAAGCTGTTTTGGGAGAAGGGGGCGGGGAAGACGGGCTCGGGTCGGACTCGGGCCAAGAATTCTGATGCGCTGTCGGGCAAGGGCCGGGCTAGGGCCTTAGCGTCTCGGGCTAGGGCCTATATTTGAGGCCCGTGCAGGGCTCTAGATTGGTTATAGCGAGAATGTGCAATGATTGGTCAGCGAAGTGTGGCTGTTGATCTGATCTGATTGGCTTGAGTAGATTTGAGTAGACATTTCTGTAAATGCACAGAAAGCCATTCACAAATGAATGCCAGGCAAAGTTGTGTTTGTGACATGAAAAAATATTTGTGAATATGTTTTTTTTATTTGCAAATCTCATTTTATTTATTTATGAATTTCATTCATGTTTGTGAAACTCTAAGATTTATTTTGTGGATCTCATTCTATTTATCTGTAACTATGTTCAATTTTTGTTAATCTCTTTCCATTTATTTGGGGGTCATAATCTATTTATTTGGAATTTTGCAACAATTCTGTCTCCAAATTTAAACAGTGCAGAATGTCTAGGCCTTGAGTAAGTTATTAAGTGCCAAAAGACAAGCATGATAGCATATCTACTAAACTATTTAAGTTATTTAAAGAGTGCCAGCTGCCAAATAGGCACAAAAAATCTTAAAGTTTATATTTGTATTACTGTTGCAAAGGTAAAACTAGGTAAAAAGGTAAAAGGTAGCTTTCTTCAAAGTTATATCACTGTTTCTTAAGCTTTGTCCCATTGTGCCAATTAGCTTACATAACAGCAATACTGTTATTAATTATGACATGTAATGAAAACATTATAAAAAATAAACAGTAATATAACTATTTTATGTTCAGATTGTATAAACTACGCAGTAAAGATGGTAAGACACTACATTATACATTTATTTTGTTGTTTCTATGTTGTTATTTTATTTATTTATTTTGCTTTACTCTCACACACCAGTATGGCATGTGTGTTAAGTCTGCAGAATGACAGTAAGATATGTGCAAAATGATTGAAATGTGGTGCAGTATGATATTGGATTCATAATGCAATTTCAATTTAGCCTTTATTAATTACATGGCAAATTTAAAATATTTATATAAAACATTCCAGAGCTCTTTCTCTTTTTAAGTCTACATATTAAGAAAATAAATAAATAAAAAAGAAGTATAATATATATTATAAATTAATAATCTATTTACATGTCATGAAGTGCAGTTTAAAAGTTTTTTTTTTTTCATTTTGATGGTAAAACTAATCTATTTGAATCATCTCTATAGCTGCATGCATGAGCTCTAAATTGTCATTTTCATAATTATAACTTGAATATTACTCTACTAATACAGTGTCCAAAAATGTCTCAAATAGCATACTGTACTACTAGTTAAGTGCACTTTAAAACTTATTTTGCAATGTGTATTGATCGTAAAAACAACTATTTGCATTATTATGAAATATTACTTATAATATTATTATAAGTATTATGAAATAACTACTTATTATAAACTAACCAAAACAAATTTATTTCACTTATCTCTAAACTGCTGTTATCCTTATTACAACTTGTAATATTTCTCTACTAATATAATGTGCAGAATCCAAAAATTGCTCAAATTATAATCAAACATTATACATACAGACATCAGTATCAAACTATATAAATAAAAATGTTGTACTGAATGTGTTAAACGCATCTTAATTGATTCCAAAGTGTTCGCAAGCTTAATTTTGGCATGTTAATAATCAGTTTGTCGAGTTGCATGTTTAATCTTATCAACAATCTGAACCTTGTCTGATTGCTTTAACTGACAATCCTGAAGGACAGTTATATAAAACTTTGTCCTATCTAGTGTTGGTTCAAGTTGATATGACCCCCAATTATGTTTTTGCAATGAAAAATGGGCATGCACTGGCCCATATCTTTATAACCTCACATCCTCACTACTGGAAATCTCTTTTCAGTGGCCATCACCAAAAAACATTTCAATACACAACACAGATTCTGCAGATTTCTTACAAACACCTGCGGTTCATTTCTCATAAAGCCCTCCAGTTTTATTAGATTGTTTCTGCCTTCTCTCTTTGTTGTCGTCATTTGTTGGTTTGTGAAAACTTTTGGGTTTGTTCTGTGATAACGCTTTACTGTATTATGCTCCCTTAATAATTTACTTTTATTCCTTTAGCAAACACTTTTATTTGTCGGCCACTTACAAATTATTTTCAAAGCTATTACCAAATAAATAACTGGACTATTGTTAAGACAATTTTAATAGCTTATTTGTAGATTAGTTTTAAACTTCTACTAAGAAGCCCGAGGAAACGCCACAGATGATCAGAATCAATAGACATGAAATATGTGATTAATATGATTTACTATCATATCATTCTTTTTTTGTGTGATCAACAGTCCTGTTAGCAGTCATACAATGTCACGTACACTACAAATAAAAAGCTATGGGTACGTTTATTATTATTTTTTAAAGAAATTAATACTTTTGTTCAGTTCGTTAAATTGACCAAAAGTGACCGTTTTCTAATTGACATTTATAATGTTAAAAAAAGATTTATATTTCAAATAAGTGTTATTTTGAACATTAAATTCATCAAAGAATCCCGAAACAATGTTAATAATAAGAAATGTTTATAGCAAATCAGTATATTAGAATAATTTCTGAAGGATCATGTGACACTGAAGACTGGAGTAAATTCAGCTTTGCATCACAGAAATAAATTACATTTTAAAATATATTCAAATAGAACACAGTTATTTGAAATTGTAATAATATTTCACAATAGCGCTGCTTTTACTACATTTTTGACCAAACAAATGCAGCCTTGGTGAGCATAAGAGACTTCTATCAAAAACATGAAAAATGACCAAACAAGACATACATGCTTCTTCAGTCTTGTGTCATAAATCTTACCTGTCTGAATTGTTTTTCAGCGCTAATGAAAGCTTCTCCAGAGGTCTTGACTGAATGTATTTCAACAGGCTCTCTACCGATAAATGCTTAGGTAACTGCACTGCAAGAAAAGAAAAACAGCACTTTAAACACGTAGCACTTTTGTTTATTTTTTAAAATTTGTATTATTATTTTTTTTTTGCAAAGCAAGAACAAGGGAAAAAAATAAAATATAGACTATATAAACAGAATATTGACTATATCATGTTATATATTGTGTACGAATAAGAACCGCACTACTGAAAAAAGAAAACTGCCGTTGTTTTGCAGTCATGCAGACCATTGTTTAATGCACATTTTATTAATGAGAGTCATCGGGGGGTTATCAGGTTTTGGTGGGTGTGTTTTGTTCCTTCAAAGTTCTATAGCGTCAGTAACACACCTTTGGTTTAGTCTGGCCATCTAGTTAATGATCAGTGAGCTGGATTGGCTTTTGTCCATTCTGGTTGGTGGTGGAAACATCAGGCCAGATAAGACTCTGATCATCATCAGTATCACTTATGTTTATCCAATGAGAGTGAGAAAGCCTTTCATTTCCTCCTGTGTTTCTTTACAGTACCAGCACAGGCAGAGGTAGAGCAGAGATCTCTCTGCTACCTGAAACTCCCCACATCCTCCTGCCTCCATCTCTCCACTGGAACTAACACTCCATACACACAGAAGTGCAAAGACAACAAGAGAAATGCAGTTCCAAATAAAGAGCTGGACATGGTCCGTATGGTTTACACTTGCTACTTGCACGGTAGGTCTTCACTTGACATATTTTCTATGTGTAATTTTGTGTGACAGAATCATCGGCAAAACATGTGAAACTGTCTGTTTTATATGTAGAAACTGCTACGTAAAGGGTTTTGGCTGTGACTGTGTAGTTATTTTCCATGCTTTATTTGTGGGATAGGGATCAATAACATGAGTCAGAGTGATCCTTGTTTGATAACTGATTTACAAATAAATGTAAAGTGTTTCGCAATAATGAAATATTGAAATATGTTTGGATTTACAGCAGACTGCAGACTGAACAGTTGTCTGTAAATAAAAAAAAAATGAAGATTTCAGGTTTAAACATGGTAAAAACATGTTAAATTGTGGTTAAAATCAGTTGTCATTACGCTTTTTCCATTGATATACATCTAGACTTCACAATCTCTAGCTTTATTAAACACTTTCTGGCCTTAACTGTGACACAAAATAGATTTCTCATGGTATATTTGCTTATCTCATTTTATTTACTTGTGAATTAGTTAATATTTTTTGTGAATCGCCTCAGATTTATCTAATTTTGTGAATATAAAATACATTTCACCTCATATGATCATGTCCACACTTTTTCTGACTGTGGAATGTCTTCTAAGAAAATATTTATTATATTATATTTAAAATATTAACTATGATCATGTTTTAAGCTTTTCCCAGGCCTCCACAGTCATGGAAGAGAATATAAAAATATTCCAGACTTGGAAAATTAATAAAAATTAATAACATCTTTAAAAAAAAATAATGTAAATTCATTGGTTAAAAGGTGTGGGGCCTCTGTAGAAAGAAGTGTAATTATTTAATATTTACCTCTTAATTTTATTGTTATATTAAAGATACATTATTATGAATGGTAAATGTAAAAAAAAGTTATTTGACTAATATTAGTGCATCTTATAGTATCAATCTAATAAATTATTGTTGTCAATTATAATTCTAAATAATTATAATATTATTAAAAAAATATATATATAAATGTAGGGAAACTGTAAAAATCTGAACTCAAAAGAAAGATTATTACTGAGTTCTGACATGTGCTAAAGATTCAGTATTGCAGATCTATAAGATACCGTGAGAAGTACCTAAATATCTTTATGTTTCTATTGTATCTCTGTTTATTGCAGGTTCTCACAGGTGCTCAGCATGAACCAGGCTACTGCTCATTTTATGAGGACTGTGGCCTAAACCCTGCAGTGGAGGGGGCTCTTATCCCCCCTAGGGTACCCTGTAAGGACTACAGAAAAGCCGTGAATGTGACAGGAGACCACTATGAACTTTTTAAATCCGTGTGCCCGATGTTGGCCCATGGTGAGGGTGAAACATTGGCCTGCTGCTCCATCAGACAACTCACTGCTCTACAGGATAGCTTGACATTGTCCAAAGCCGTGCTGATCCGCTGCCCGTCCTGCGCCGACAACTTTGCGCATATGCACTGCGCCACCACCTGCAGTCCCAACCAAAGTCAGATATTAAAGATTATGAAAACCGCAAACATCACACAACCCACTGGCATTGTTAAGGAAGCTGTGGTGGGTTACGAGGCTTATGTATCTACCAGCTTCTCAGATGCATCGTTTAGGTCCTGCAAAAACGTACGAATCCCAGCCACCGGAGGTTATGCCATTGCCACAATGTGTGGTCGCTATGGTGCAACGCTGTGCACGCCGCAACGCTGGTTAGATTTCCAGGGTGACTCGAGCAATGGACTGGCTCCTCTGGATATTAACTTCAAGCTTTTGCCAGACGGTCAGACCGCTGGACTCCCACCAGGAGCGGTTCTGTTTGCAGGAACAGCATTGAATTGTAACGAGACGACGCCGACAGGTGGCGAGGCCTGTTCCTGTCAGGACTGCGAACAATCCTGTCCAGCTGTTCCACAGCCACCGCCTTTACCAGAACCATTCATGATTGGTCAGCTAGATGGTGTCCTTGTCATCTGTATCATAGTCTTCTCCTGCATCCTTCTCCTTCTTACGTGTTACGTAATTTTAGAGTACACTATCCACTACCAAAAGTCAAAGGGTGCTCGGAAGGGCAAGAACACCAAGGACCAGAACGAAAATGAGATTGAACGTAAAATCAGTCCTAAAGATGTTACGTGCTCTGATAAAGCCAGTCTTGCCACTCAGGAATTCCTGGGATCTCTTTTCCAGACCTGGGGAACTATAATGGCACGATATCCTCTGATAGTGCTCCCAGTCTGCCTGGTGGTTGTGTTGGCATTCGCAGTGGGAATAAAAGACATAGAACTCACCACAGATCCTGTCCAGCTCTGGTCAGCGCCCCAAAGTCGTGCCATGCGTGAGAAGGCCTTCCATGATGCAAATTTTGATCCATTTTACCGCACCAATCAGCTGATCCTGACCGCTCCGGACAGGCCCAGTCACTACTATGACTCCTTACTCTTTGGCGAACAGAACTTCAGTGGTATCATCTCTAAAGGTGATATTACCTAGTTTTTCCACTTTTTGGTCAAATAAAAATCTGTGTGGTTGTCTAAATTAACTAGTCATGAAAGTCTCAAAAGCATACTTTAGATCTACTTTCACAATACAACAGAAGTAGCAACAGATTTTTTTTCAGTAGCCTACGTTCACCAAAGAAAAAATGATGATCGAAAAAGACAAAAAAAATTAGAGCAGAAACTTGGCTCAGTCCATTAGTTATTTAGCTATTTGAAGTGTATGTTCATCCATTAGATTATAGTAGTTCTTGATTTGTTTGTGTTTTTTGAGAGGGCTTAATTTTTACTCTCAATTTTTCTATAATAAATTTTTCTATTTTTGTCATTAAAACATCTCTAGGTTACGTATGTAACCATGGTTCCCCGAGGGAACGAGACGCTGCGTCGAGTCGCTTTGGGAACGCCCTTGCGTGACCGCGTTCTGAAGCACGTGTCAAATCCGTCCAATGGAGCAGCGAGACGTCACGAGCAGGGTGACGTAAGCACCAGAAAGCATAAAGGCACATCCGGCCGGGCGCAAACCAGCTTCGATGAAGTAGCGCCGGCAGGGATGCAGGGAGTATGGCAAAGAGACGCACACCGTTCATGTGTTCACCAGATCAACTCATCAAACCATGGACATTTTTTAACGTAACAAAGCAGCGTTTGTTGAAATCACGTGACTTGGCCAGTTTGAGTTGCGCTCCAAAACATTGATTCGAAACAAAAGATTCATACATGTTTCGAAGCTTTATGAAGCAGCGTTTCGAAGCGGCCATCACTAGTTTTCTGTATATATTTCATCCAAAATTCAAACTTTGTTTATGCTACCAAGAGAAACACTGTGAAGCTTAAGTTTGGATGTATAGCTATAAAGGATGTGGAATTGCAATATCAAGAGCAATAACCAACATTTATGTTTTTGTCATAACCATTTAGTCCTAATCGTTTTAAGCAGCGATGATTAAGTTTCAGTCATATTAAAATATATTGTGTATGTTTCTTTCACACAGATTTGATCATTGAGCTGTTGGAGCTTCAGCAGAAAATCCAAGCAATTGAATTATGGTCAGATGAACTAAACCGCACTGCAAGCCTTAAAGATGTTTGCTATGCCCCACTCAATCCAGACAACCCCTCTTTAACAGACTGCGCTGTCAATAGTCTACCGCAATACTTCCAAAACAGCATGGATAAACTGAACGCCAAAGCAAATATGACAGAGCTCGGCGTGACTAAGGAGGTGGATTGGAGGGACCATTTTATCTACTGCGTTAAGTAAGTCAGATATCTATATCTGTAGTTGTCACATTACCTACCTACCATTTGAGACTGCAGGATTTGTACGCAGAGATTTTTCAGGTAGACAGGATGTACGTAGGTTACATTGTTAAGCCAGTAGGTGGCGACAAGTGACTCCTTATGAGTGAGTCATTGAATCATTTGCTCACCAATTGATTCAGTAACATAATTAATTCAGGAACAAAATAATAACAGGCTCAATTCATAATTTGTAGCATACTATTAGGCTAGTAATATACTAATACAAAATCTACATAAAAGCTTTATATGTCAGAAATAGCAAGATTAGTATACTAGTATGCTAGGCTCCATCCAAAATTGCCAAAGGTAGCCTACTTGTTTTGAATAAGTATGTACCTTGCGAATGTTTAAAAAAACTGTTCTATATATTGAATGTGTGCCTTATTAATGTAATCCGGATGTACAACATTCTTCATATTGTCATTATAATGTGACCTACCAGCGTAAGTTACGTCGCTACACAATCATTCACAAATCCTCTTATATGGCCTCATGGGATAGTAAATTTTCTCGTCCGAAGGGGCAGGTCATCTGGGCAATAGGCTAATATACTTTGTGCCTACTGGTTTATGAATACTGTGAATTCAAACATATTATACTTTTCACATACTGTTTACTATGTAGTAGGGAAATATGCCTATTCAAACACAGCCAGTGAGTGGCTCCTATATAGCATATTAGCATAACACTACTATAATAATAAAAGAAATGGTAAGAGTAGTATGTTATTTCAAAATCAGTTACTGTATTCATGGGAGAGTCATTGAATCATTCACTCAGCCAACTAGATTGTTCTAAAATGCTGATTCAATCAAGAACAAAATGTTACCATTTGAATGAAAGTGTTTTCATTGGTGATAAAATAGATACAGTTACTGCCAATATTGTGTCTAAAATGTAAGTTACTCAATTATTCTTGTTTATTGAACTGTTTTATAAAAACAATATCACACAAAACATAAATATATTATGCTTGCCTACAGCTCTCCATTATCATTTAAAGACATCACAGCACTTGGCATGAGTTGTATGGCAGATTATGGAGGCCCTGTCTTCCCCTTCCTGGCTGTAGGAGGATATGAGAGTAAGACACAAATCTGGTGGCTAACATTTCACCACTATCTTAAAGATTCACTGGGCTGACTTTGGCTTTCCATTATATTTTCAGATGAGGAATACACCACTGCTGAAGCCCTGATCCTTACCTTCTCCCTAAACAATTACGCACGAACTGATGTTAAATTTAAGGTGGCTGAAGAGTGGGAACAAAGGTTCCTTGAGATTGTGCAGGAATACCAGAAAAACACAAACACAAACTTTACATTTGCCTACATGGCTGAGGTGAGACTCTGTTGACCATATTCTGTAATGATCAAAGATGTCAGTGTTTACAGTCTCATTAACGAACTGTCTGGTGCTCTGCAGAGGTCTTTGGAGGATGAGATTAACAGAACGACTGCAGAGGATATCCCCATATTCATGATAAGCTATGCTGTCATCTTCCTCTACATAGCCGTGGCTCTTGGGGAATATACATCCTGGAAGCGTATCCTGGTGAGTGCGTAGCAGAGTGGTTAATGGCTTGCTGGGAATTTCCTCATTTCTGATAACGGGAATAAAGGAAGAAGCAATTATTTTCTTAAAATAAAGGCCTAATGGAAACTCCAGCAAGTGTGTTCTGAGCAATCGAATCAATACTTTCTTGATTAAAATAGTCCAGGCATACTAATAGTTATCAATTAAAAAATAGATATAGATGTTATTAGTTATAAATATTTATTTTGTTAACAATACTAAAATATTGCATCTAATATAAATAGTGACCATTTTTAAAATGTTTTAACTCTTTTAAAAATCTCTGATTTCTTTTCACTTCACTTCAATCTTTTTTTAAATGGTCCTTTTAAATATTGTTAAATATTAAAGAATATCTATGAAATGAGGTTGTAAAAGTGTCATTAATAATAATTATAAAAGTTTTATAAAAGTGTCGTCATTGAGTGTGAGCTGATAAGCAAATTGCATTATTATTATTATTATTATTAGAAGAAGAAAAAGAAGAAGATCTTTTTAGATGAAACACATACAAAAGTATCTCAGATGAGCTACCCATTGGCCTATTTTGACAAGGTGATATTATTGTTTTCATAGGTAGACTCAAAGTTCTTGGTTGGACTGGGTGGTATTCTGGTGGTTGGCTGCTCTGTCATGGCCTCAATGGGTTTCTATGCCTGGATCGGGTTTCCGTCCTCACTGGTCATTCTGCAGGTCGTACCCTTCCTTGTGCTTGCTGTGGGAGCTGATAACATCTTCATTTTTGTTCTGGAATATCAGGTTTGTTGAGTTTATTGAGTTTTATTCAATTGTTTTTTGGGGGGTCTTTTTGCTTACCTTACTAGGGTCAGCTATAATCACACTGTAGGTTGCTCTTAACTCACTTTTCTTAGTCACCATTCTACTCTACCATTCAAAACTTTGGGTCAGTTAGATTATTTGGAAATAAATTAGTACTTTTAGTCAGCAATTAAAGGGAATAATAAATGACAGTAAAGACATAACGTTACAAAAAATATATTTAAAATAAATGCTGTTCTTTTGAATTTCCTGTTCATCAAAGAATCCTAAGAAAGCATATCCTTGTAATTTAAATATTAAGCAGCTGTCTTCAACTGTGATAACAATATGAAATATTTCTTGAGCAGCAAATCAGCATATTAGAATGATTTCTGAAGGATCATGTGACACTGAAGACTGGAGCAATGATGCTGAAATTTCAGCTTTACCATCACAGGAATAAATAACATTTTAAAATATATTCAAAGAGACTTGTAATAACATTTCTGTTATTGTTGTTTTTACTTCACTATCAATCAAATAAATGCAAAATTGTGTGTGTGTGTGTGTATATATATATACAGTATATATATATATATATATATATATATATATATCATACCAACCCCAAACTTTTAAATGGTAGCGTATATCTTCCATTATATTCTATTTTAGAACTTTAGAACTTTACTGTATGTATCTACTACTATCGCTATAATTTCATAAAACATGCTTTCTTTCTGTCTTTTCTATATAACATTTTAAAATATATTCAAAGAGACTTGTAATAACATTTCTGTTATTGTTGTTTTTACTTCACTATCAATCAAATAAATGCAAAATTGTGTGTGTGTGTGTGTATATATATATACAGTATATATATATATATATATATATATATATATCATACCAACCCCAAACTTTTAAATGGTAGCGTATATCTTCCATTATATTCTATTTTAGAACTTAAAGATATTACTGTATGTATCTACTACTATCGCTATAATTTCATAAAACATGCTTTCTTTCTGTCTTTTCTATGTTTAATCTCTATCAGAGAGATATGCGCAGACCAGGAGAGAAGAGGGAGGAACAGATTGGGAGAGTTCTTGGAAATGTGGCTCCCAGCATGCTGCTTTGCAGTTTGTCTGAATCTGTTTGTTTCTTTCTGGGTGAGAATCTCCTACTGATCTCAATCTCTACTTTAATCCATAAAAACAACTACAAGAGAGAAAAAAAATCTAATTTTCAAATCCATTATGGAAATAAATCAGGAACATTTATTATATTGCCTGACCTTTACTCACTTGTGCATGTCAGCGAGACCTGATGCAGTAGATACGTATCATCCTAACTAAAGAGAGATATGATCCATGTATAGTACAGCCAATAATGTACTTTCGGCTCCTGAATGAGTCATATTTAATGCAGTCAATGGGTTCAGATTCATTCCATCTATGAGGAAACATATATATGGCTGATTAAACACACCCTTACTGTCTCTTTGCAGGTGCTTTGAGCACTATGCCAGCAGTGAGGTCTTTTGCTCTGTATGCGGCACTTGCTGTGCTCATGGACTTCATTCTACAGATGACTGCCTTTGTGGCTCTGCTCTCACTTGACGCTCAGCGTCAAGATGCAAACCGGTGTGAGATAGCTTGCTGCGTTACTGTGAAAACTCCACACCCATCCAAACCCAACCAGGGCATCCTGCTCCCATTAATGAAAAAATACTACGCCCCTGCACTGCTCAACTCTGTCAGCAGGGTATTAGTGGTACGTTCCTATTTCGCCAACATTGGTATTAGCATGTTTCTTTAATTACAAGCACTTTTATGTCCCAGGGTGGATTTATATTAACCAACAGATTTCAATATAATTTTTCTTTTCATATGAAACTTGGAAAAGTTGGAAAATTCATTTATAGTGAATTACTGATCTAGAGATTTTATGGATTTTCCTTTGTCCCATAAAATATGAAAATAAAAGTAATATGTTTAATATAATAATCTAATAATAATAATAATAAAAAAACATTTACATTTCTTTTGTTGAAATTTATTTACATTTTGTACTGTTGTTACCTTAGTTTTGTATCTTAGTTGTCCTTAGCATAATTCTTAACACAGCCAACCATTTTGACACATAAATACATAAAATAAATTTATATTTTACATATAACTTTAACAGAACAAAGGACATTTTATTCCAATAAATATACATTTACAATGTAAAACTAGTAAATGTGGCTAAAAGTGCCCATTGTTGGGAAACACCCATTCACAGAATTCTATTTTATCGCTTTCTAAAAAAAGCTGATATTATGATTGTAACTGGGAGATTTTCTGTCCTTTATATGCTCTTATATGAAGAAATTAGTAATAGTTTAATCTTATTATGTCTTGTTCTCTTAGATGGTGGTGTTCCTTGCGATTTTCTGTGCCTGTGTGTTCCTCATGTTCCATGTAAAAGTGGGCTTAAATCAGGAACTGGCCATGCCATCTGTAAGTACACAAGTTTACTCTACTAGCCTGCCAATAAAAATGACCAATTATGCCAAAATGGAAATTAAAAAACCTTCCAGTTACTGAATATTAAGTTAGAGTGTTGACTTTCTCTCTTTGTCTATGTGTAAATATTATCAGGACTCCTACATGTTGGACTACTTCGCATACCTCTATAAGTATTTTGAGGTTGGTGTGCCCACATATTTTATCACGACCAAAGGGTTCAATTTCACCAGTGAGGAGGGCATAAATGCAGTGTGTTCCAGTGTGGGATGTGACCAGTTCTCTTTCACCCAGAAGATCCGATACGCCACTGAATACCCTGAGCAGTAAGTATTATATATCTATATAAAAGCGCTCTATGTAATCTGTAAATGTAAACTTACAGTAAGTGTAAAATATACAGTACATTATTTAAATATAACTAAAGTTGTTTATGTAATGTAATTGTATACATTTTGGCCTTAATTATAGTCTGTAAATACAAAAATCAGATGTTAGCACCAGTTTACTTATATATTCAGTGGTCTGGTAGCACTCCACTACTCTTTACCTCATTTTCTTTACCTATTACTTACAGTTCATGAATTCTTTACTAATTAAAATGGTCAAATAAAATGCCAAGTCACACAGAGCTTTTATAATATTGGTAAAGAGCCAGATAAACTATGAGCTATTGTGTCATATTATGCACTACCCTTCAAAAGTTTGGAGTTAGAATTATTATTTTTAGTTTTTGAAAGACCAAGGCTGCATTTAGTTAATCAAAAATACATTAACAACTGTAATATTGTGAAAAATGATTACAATTTAAAATATTTTTTTCTATTTGAATATCTTTAAAGTGTAATGTTTTGCTGTGATGGCAAAGCTGAATTCTCAGTAGCAATTGCTCAGTGTCTCATTATTCACATTATGATCCTTCAGTAATGATTCTAGTATGCTAACTTGGTGCTCAAGAATAATTTCTTATTATTATCAATGTTGGAAGCAATTGTGCTGCTTAATATTTTGTTAAAATTAGATTCCTTTTTTTTCAGGATTCTTTGATGAATATAGAGTTCAAAAGAACAGCATTTATTTGAAATGGAACCTTTTGTAACAATGTACTGTAAAAATCGTTAGTGTCACTATCAATCAGTTTAATGGGTCTTTGGCTTGCTGAGTAAAAGTATTAATTACTTTTAGAAAAAAAACTAGCTTTTGAATGGAAGTGCATGTTTATGTCGTGAGAATACTTTGCTTGCAGATGACACTTAATTTGATATTTTGTTAAAGAAATGAAATTCATAAAACAAATTTTAAGTGAGACTTACTTTTCTTTTAAGCTGCTGATCAAAGCTAAAATCTTGCTGATTGCTCTAGATCTTACTTGGCTATCCCAGCATCCTCCTGGGTGGATGACTATATCGATTGGCTGAACCCTGGATCCAAATGTTGTCGTATCTATACGGCTGGCCCAAACAAAGATGAATTTTGTCCTGCCAATGAGAGTAAGTGTTTCTATATAATTTAGCAGTTAACATATAAAGCCTTGTTGTATATTGTGTGTGTGTGTGTGTGTGTGTGTGTGTGTGTGTTTCAATGCAACATTCTTAGAGAACTAATTATAAACATTTTTGACAGCTGGTTTCTTCATGTGTGCCAAGAAGTGTATCAGTGTACCCGAAAATGGGGTTCTGCGACCTAGTGTTGAAAATTTTAACAGATTTCTGCCAGACTTTCTTAGCAACAGACCTGACCTACAGTGTCCAAAAGGGTAAGAAAAGCAACCACCTGAAAGACTGAACAGAATGAATGTTTAGAATAAAACATGTTCATGATTATGGTTTCATTTCCAGTGGTTTGGGAGCTTATGATAAAGCTGTGGTTAGAGACGAAACTGGGGAAATAATAGGTGAGATGCATGCATGAATTGTATGTGTAACAATTTGCATTCACCTTCTATAGCAGTGGTTCTCAACCAGTAGCCTAATTTTAATAATGTGATTTCTAGACCTGGAAATGGTTTATTTTTATTTTTTATTTTTAGGGCATTTTTATAATGAATATACATTTTCCTAGTTATGCCAAGCATAAAATATTTGTAAAAGATTCCGGTAGCACTTTACAATAAGGTTCCATTAGTTAATATATTAACTAACATGAACAAACAATGAACAATACATTTATTACAGTATGTATTCATCTTTGTTAATGTTAATTAATGAAAATGCAGTCGTTCATTGTTAGTTCATGTTAATTCACAGTGCATTAACTAATGTTAACAAGCACAACTTTTGATTTTAATAATGCATTAGTAAATGTTGAAACATAAACTGTTAACATTATCTAAGATTAATAAATGCTGTAGAAGTATTGTTCATGCTTGGTTCATGTTAACTAAAGTAGTTAACAAATGTCAACTAATGAAACTTATTGTAAAGTGTTACCAAGATTCCTTATCCTTAATTCTCCAGTAAATTATGAACAGCTTGAAAAGTCATGAGGCCTTTAAATATTGTTGTGAACATTGGGGAAACTTGTAGTCAAAACAGTTGAAAATCACTGTTCTATAGAACTGTTCAGTCATGATGTCAATTTGTAGGCTATTTTGCATTAGTTTCCATCATCAATTTAAGAACAGCAGTTTCTGGTTTATGAGTAAAGTTTGTTGTTAATATTACTGAATGAAACTTTAATGTTTTGCTCTATAACATCAGTTAAACATTGTCATATCACAACACAACTCTTGAAACTAGAAATAAGCTATGTTGCTAAAAAGTTGCTAAGCTACAATGACTAGAACAGTTGTTGTCAAGCAAGTAAACTCACGTCTTTGTGGTAGTTGTAGTCCTTATTTAGTGACTTGTTCACAATGTTTGAGGTATGACTGTAATTTATGTTAAAGAATAAAACGTGACAAAGCCACAGACCCTAGTTTACTCATAAACTGAAGCCCGCTACTCGCTAAAATGCTAACTGTCTTCCAGGGTTTGAGGCCTACAAACAGCTCATATAAAACACATGTAAGTGTTTGATTCATTATGGCATCTCTTCGTTTTTCAGCGTCTCGGTTCATGGCCTACCACACTCCTCTGGTCAACTCGCAGGAGTTCACGGCAGCGCTGGAGAAAGCCAGAGAACTGGCACATCATATCACAATGACCATGAGGAACGTCACAGGCACCTCTCAAGACTTTGAGGTCTTCCCTTACACGTAGGTGTCCACTTCTAATCCTCCCTTATCTTACTACATTTACCATCCTCACCCTTGCTGCTTCTTCTTCCGGATAAGATAAGAAGCAATAATCAGTTAATGTAATCATATTTTAATGATAACGCGTCCTTGAGCTACTTAATAAATTGCAAAACAGCATCACGGATCCTAGAGCTACTTCATATTTTTCTTTCAACTACAGGATGGAATACATTTTGTATAGCAGGGATGTCACGCACATATTTTAAAGGTGGCACCAGTGAAAAAGGAGTGCGCTTAATTTAAATGCATGTGCAGTTTGTAGTGTACTTAAAATCTAAAAAGTATATTTTTAATAAACTCTGCTTGCAGAAAATATATTCAATAAAAGGCCACTTAAGTGTACTTTGAGAGGTCTCTTAACTACACCTTTAAAAAGTGCCCTTTGCAAAATTGTCAGATTAAAAGTTTTACTGTTAAAATGCATTTTAAATCATCCGTTTTTGATCATCTATTTGTGTTCACTTACATGCTAAAGCACTTGTAAAGTACTTGATTTATTACTTCATTTTAACTATAGTGTGTTATTCAACGTCACATTTAAAGATAATATATTTCAAATGTACTAAATTGCAACTTCATCACTACAAATGTGTAATTACAAATATATGTAAATACATGACATACAAGTTCAATAGAAATAGTCAGTCCTTTCGGCAGTACAGTTTAACCATATTTCAAATAGAAATAATTATGATTTTCCATTAAAAGATGCACTTAAGTTCTACCTATGTCAAAAAGCACTCTTAAGTTCAACCAATTGTGTTTAATATGAATTTAAACTATAATACATTTTCATTTAATTGCAAATAATATGGAAGTGGGTGTCCAAAAACATTATGTTGAGTTCAAACTCAAGTGAATCCTTTTGAAGTATATCATATTATACATTATAGGTATATGTATATATATATATATATGCGCAATAAATTAATATGTTAGACTAGAAAGAGGACCCAGGATCAAAAATCTCTGAGCGCTGATTCTATGATCTTTTATTTCGCAGTGTGACGTATGTGTATTACGAACAGTATCTGACCATCGTGAACGAGGGTTTGTTCAACATCGGCGTGTGTCTGCTCCCCACATTCGTTGTGTGTTGTATCCTGCTCGGCATGGACTTGAGATCAGGCTTTCTGAACCTGCTCACCATAGTGATGATCACTGTGGATACGGTTGGTGTCATGACGTTGTGGGGCATCGACTTCAACGCTGTGTCGCTTATCAACCTTGTGACGGTGAGTTGTTCAGAGTTGTCTGCATGTTTGCAGTTCATAAAAGTAGTCAGGAACAATCTATAACATTCTCATCTCACTGTGGGTTTGTTTTTCAGGCCGTTGGTATATCAGTAGAGTTTGTGTCTCATTTAACACGCTCATTTGCGCTCAGTATTCAGCCCACGAAGGTGGAGAGGGCAAAGGAAGCCACAGCTAACATGGGCAGTGCGGTGAGTACCACAACAAACATGTTGAAGCTTCCTCAGTTATGCATTAGTTTGTATGTCCAGTTGTTGTGTTGTTTCATGCGCGTGTGTGTTCTCTTTCCCAGGTGTTTGCTGGAGTTGCGATGACCAATCTACCTGGAATAGTGGTGTTGGCATTTGCTAAGGCACAGCTCATCCAGATCTTCTTCTTCAGACTCAATCTGGTCATCACTCTGCTCGGCATGGCCCACGGCCTCATATTTCTGCCCGTGCTGCTCAGTTTCTTAGGTATGTTGCATGATTATAAAGACATGCAGTCATTATGCACATGGTGCTCAATCCCAAAGAGTTTAAGTTCAAAGAGACTAGTTAAAATTCTAACAAAGTATTGTAATTGCACTGGTTTTGCAGTGTGCAACATGTACATTTTGAACAAGTAAGCAAATTCGTATCCCAAAATGCAAATACAAAAATGTCAGTCAGCCAAAATGTAAACGTTTTTACACAAAAACCACACACACACAAACAAACTAATAACCAAAAATGTGTATTGCATTTCAAATCTAAAAACACAGACAATGAAAAATATATAGGAATCATTCAGTAAGAACAGATAAGGAAGAGGGAGGCATCAGACATGTCAGAACAAGAGTTCCATCATGAAGGAAGAAAAAAAAAACCTGATGCAATTTGTTTATACAGTCCAATATGCTGAAACAGATGGAAATGTTATTTTAGTTGACATTACCACATACCACTTGATGAAATAAATGCAACATAATGAGGCAACAATGTAGCATTCTACCATTTGAATAGTTACACAATTTGAAGTGTTATTGAGAAATACAGTAAGAGAGTATAAGAGTTGTTTAATATTAGTACATTGTATTGCCAAATAATCAGTTATTTTAGTATTATTTATATACTATGGTAGTATTTATTAAAATGTTGAATTAGTGTTTATTTGTATATTTCCATTTTAAATGTAGTTTAAATAATTCAGTAATTTTGTGTGATTGTCATTTTTATCATTTTTTTATATTTTTCTATTGATTTTTATTTATTTATTTATAGTTTTTGTAATTTTAGCACCTTAACTTCAACTTCATTTACTTTAGTATGTTCAAGGTTTTTCATCTCATATTTATATTTTATTCTATTTCAGGTTTATTTCAATTATTTGTATTAATTTTATTCAATTGCAATAAAAGATTAAGTTAAATTTTAGTTAACAATAAAAGACTATGTAGCAAGCACTAATATTCCATTCCAAACACTTGAACCAACCAAATAAAATCTGGTGTATTATAAAAGGGTTTGATTAAACAAAACTAATAAAAACCATCTGTCTGTGTTGCTCAGGTCCTGGTGTGAACAACGCAGTTCTGCTGCAGATTCAAGAGAAGAAAGCCAAAGAAATGGAACTCAACAGCAAAGCTACATATGACAACATTAGCTTCGAAAGCCATGAAAAGTAAAATGGCGAAATCTCTGTACAGCCATCATATCCAGTAAAGGCTGGCATTGTCTCCAAGACCACCCAAGAACCCAGCGAATTTGAAACTGATGTTTTGTAGCTCTTACAACCTGCTCTCCCTCTTTCTTCCATTTAATTTACCTCTAAAATTAGTGAACTGATAGTATAAGAGAATCCTCCAAAAGAAGGGATCACCTGCCATAACATACACTACTGCATGTGAGACCTGAGGGAAAAAACAACCAATTGCATGCTCAGAACATTTGAAGCAGAATCTCATCTTGCTATGTCAGCTCTATGCCTCTTTATGTGGACGCAGTAGTTGCGTTACTGCTATAAAACGGCCTATCTCCTTCTGAAGATGTTCATGAGAGATACGCAGCTCGTGAGTCCTTCACCATCATTTTTACCTGAGATTATCTTGCCCAGGTCACACCCGAGACAAAGTGATAATGGATACAAATGAGGAGCTCAATTCCACTGTTTTAGAAAAAAGAAAATTAGTACAATAGTTTAGAATTATTGTACTTTTTATTGTGTAATATTTGTAAAGTTATATTTAATTTTGTTGTTATGTTTCATATTGCCATTTTTGCATGCAAGTAATTGTCTTGTTGAGGACAGAAAGTAGACACTGCAACTCAAATAACACTCCAGTATAAAGAGCATCTGCTCTTGTATTATAAGCATTACTGTAATTATATTAAATGCACTGTGTGTATATCTACATTCTGTATAAATGTTCAATATTATTATCTCAATAGTTCAATATCTCAACTTTGCATTCAAAGTTTACCATTTACTGTTAAAGGAACAATAAAGCACTTTTACAGCAGTTTATTGGCTGTATGAATGTAGGCAAGCTAATAATAATTTCAGATGCAATCAATTAACTTCTTTTTTTAAAGGATATTTTTACAGGATAAATATTTAAAAATGTAAAAACACTGTAAAAAACATAAACAGTCAAAATAAACTATACTGAACTGTAATATTGCCTTCTCATATGAATATTATCTAGCAAGTATTCAAATATTTAAGCCTGTCACTAAACAGCTTTTAACGTTATTGTACAAAATCATCCTACAGTAAATCAAAGTTCACATTTATTGGCACATATCATTCATAACATTCTATATTAAACATTTGTGCAATGAAAAACAGGGTTTATACAGCCACACAATTACACTGCATGGACCAAAATAAAAGGAAAATCAAATCCTAACAATGGAAAGCTCTGAAATGAATGACACTACACTAATGAAATAAAATATATAATACTATCAATTGAGCAAACAAAGCACCTGCAATAAAAATGTGCAATTCTTACGTTCACACACACACACACACACACAAACACGCACGTACCCAAAGACTTTAACCCAGAAATATGTTGCTCTCTGGCCAATACTGCTGCATAAGGGAAATCTCTCTCTCTCACACACGCACTCATTCACTGGTGCAGAGTTCACGATGGTCAAAGGGGATGTTTGGAGAAAAACAAGGGCCTAGTCTCTTAAAATTGATTATATCATTCATGAATTAATTAGCATAGCTATCAGCAATAAAATAAACGTCCGAAACACATAAGTCTATAAAGATAAACCTCTAAAGACTGAAAGACTGTATATCTTGGCTGATTCTTGTTTCATCAAGTAAAAAGTAAAAAAAAAAACATTGAGCCATCTGCCATCTAGTGGACATTTGTTTTGTTGTGACAAAGTAAAACATTCGTACACACTTCAAGAGCACATTTGGGCTTGCTATTCCCTATGTATACACACAATATACACAAAATCACTTAGTTTAATGACTACATTTACATTTTTAAAACCATTTTCTAAAATGTAACTCTCTGGTCTAACTGAATAACATACACTGCTCTGTCAAACATACCAATCCAGAACCTGATAGGTGACTGAAGCATCTGAAGCATCTAGTTCCCTCCTGCATGAAATATTGTCTCAAACTGTGCGTTAATACCTAAACACGTTTCATGAGGGTGCTTCACACCAGGAGAAGCTCCGACTTAACATCAGTAACTCAGAATCTCTGGTAGACAGGCGGACGTCCCGTTCAGAGGTCAGCATGTAAGAGACCTGTGTTCACGAGCCTTCAGTCTTGCTCTTTTTTCCCTCCTAACAGAGATAGTGGCAATTGAAAAATTATGAATTTCTGAATATCGTAGAATTGGACTTGTCGCCCATTTCACAGTTTTTGAAAGAATGGCATATTCTTTATTTGTTTTAAATCTGTGGTCTGATACTTTTGAACCCCATAACATGCAAAACAAAAGCAAAAAAGGCACAAAAAAAACAAAAAAAGCAAAGCAAAACAAAACAGCATTGCACATGCACAAGGTTTGTTTGGTTCAAACATTTGTGATTGTGTAACCATGCATTTCCAAAGAAAATGAATATACATGTACATTTTTTCAATATTATCAGTATTAACAACTTGAAAATGTTGAAAATCACAATTTTCTGAATATTTTTTAATTAGGTTTGTCTCCCTTTTTGAATGAATATGTATGTCATAATTATTGATGTTATAACGTTTATTTGTTTTAAATGTGGTCTCATACTTGTGGACCGAATAGCATAACAAAAATAAATAAATAAAATTAAATAAAATAAAACCAAAATAAAAAGCACAAAGAAGGACAAAACAAATTAAAACAACACAAAACACAACAAAACAAATAGCAAAACAAAAAACAAAACGCACACCCAAAAAAGTAAATAAATAACAAAATTGTCAAAATAAAATAAAAAGTGCAAAGTAAAACAAAGAACAAAATGCAACAAAACAAAACGCAGCATTGCACTCGCACCTTGTCAAAGTTTGGTTTAGTTCATACCTTTTCGGTTGCGTAACCATACATTTCCAAAGAGCAGCATAGAGGGCTAACAGAAAGCCTATGAACACTGCTGCAGCAATCGCACCTGCAAACACACATACATACACCTGTTACACTGCTGTCTGCAGTCTGGAAAACATTTGTACACAGAGGCACATAATCAGTGTCCTCTACCCAGAGATGAGATCCGTAACACTGACAGGCTACAGTTTCATTGTCGGCACTTCAAGATCACTGGTATTTCCAGTGAAAAATGCAGCTTAGACACTCTGGTACTATTAGTAAACATCTCCTATTTATGAAACATCACAGCTGCTTTATATACTGATCTTAGCCATGTGAAAGGTCAAAGGTCCCACTAAATGGGGAAGAACTGTCAGTTTGGGGGAAGTCGTGGCCTAATGGTTAGAGAGTCGGACTCATAACCCAAAGGCTGTGGGTTCGAGTCTCGTACCGGCAGGGATTGTAGGTGGGGGGAGTGAATGTACAGCGCTCTCTCCCACCTTCAATACCCCGACTGAGGTACCCTTGATCAAGGCACCGAATCCCCAACTGCTCCCCGGGCGCCGCAGCATGAATGGCTGCCCACTGCTCCGGGTGTGTGTTCACGGTTTGTGTGTGTTCACTGCTGTGTGTGTGCACTTTGGATGGGTAAATGCAGAGCACTAATTCCAAGTATGGGTCACCATACTTGGCCACATGTCACATCACTTTGTTTTTCATTAGTGTTTTTCATCAAGGAGACTGACCCTGAGAATCAAGACATATATAGACATAAACAGTGTGTGTTTAAAGAGATATATGGTGTAGTGAGGAAACAGAGGGAGATGGAAAATCCCAGTGATGACTTGGAAACCTGTTTGAGCCTGTGAGCGGAGAAGCTGAAACAAGGAAAATCAACCCTTAACTATGATTTAACACTCAACATTCACTTTCTCTTCCACACCCTGGTTTTTAGATTAGTTTTAAAAACAAATAAAATCTGATTTAGGGCATGGTCAGGAGAAATTATGCAGACCATATCAGCTAATCTCTAATTACAGATTCAAGTATTTATGTACAGAGTAAGTACACAAAAATAAATAAATAAAGAGTCACTGATATGTATATAAGTGATCTCTCTCTCTCTCTCTCTCTCTCTCTCTCTATGTATATATACTATCTACATTTTTGTGCTTAAGGAGGTGGAAAAAATCTATATCCTTCTAATAGTACATACATGTACAGTAGATATAAAGTCAATTTAAAAAATTTTATATTTCTGAGAAAAGCTCTAGCAGCATTTGTTTGCAGGTTAGTTGGTATTTTTTGTAATTCAATGAAATTGAGATATTTTAAGTTTCACTTTGCTTGTGTGGTCAATAAATGACATTCTCATAAACATTTAGCAAACAACAGGTTATATTCTCATTAAATGATCAGTTTATCCACTGACGATTCAACAGCATCCTTTCTCACAGACCCACACACCCTTCGGATACTCCTCAGTACAACCAGATTTCTCTAGAAATGTATATTGTTTGAGAATTTATTGAGTTATTGTTGGACAAAATAGTCCCTTGTTGTTTCTTCATGCCAAAAGGTTAAACAAGTTGCAAAATCGAATGATTAATTTCACACTTGATTTCAACTCTTCTCAGAACATGAAGAGAGGTGAAGTATTCAGGCTTGATCTGTACGAGCTGTCAGCAAACAAACATATCTTTCTATTGTAATGTGTAGTTTGGAGTCAGTAAGATTTTTTTAATGTTGGCAAAGAAGCTCACCAAGGCTGCACTGTAAAAAAAATTTACGGTAAAAAAACGGCAGCTGTGGTTGCCGGAATTTTACAGTAAAAAATACGGTAGCAACATTTTAGGTTTTACGGTTTTAACTTAAATTTACAGTTAAATACCGTAATTTCATTAACTGAAATAATGTTAATATACCAACCTATTGAAGTACTGAAATCTGTTTTGTACCTTTGTAATACACTGATAATCACCAAATGCAGGTGGTGATGAGAAAGTCACATGATGAACCAAAGCCATCACAAACAGCTTTTAAATAATAACATATATAGAAGGTGCACAGTGTCATTCACACAAACTCCAAACACCATCATGGTAACACACATGAAACTGAAATAATGCGATAAACATTAATTTAACAACATGTAACATACAACCCTAATATACAAAACTGATAAGGAAACACTAAGAAGAAACATAGTTATTTCAACAACAAAAAAACATCAAATTTGAAATGTAACGCAG
>NW_015505680.1:354422-362741 GCF_001515645.1 Sinocyclocheilus grahami
GCAGGGATTGTAGGTGGGGGGAGTGAATGTACAGCGCTCTCTCCCACCTTCAATACCCCGACTGAGGTACCCTTGATCAAGGCACCGAATCCCCAACTGCTCCCCGGGCGCCGCAGCATGAATGGCTGCCCACTGCTCCGGGTGTGTGTTCACGGTTTGTGTGTGTTCACTGCTGTGTGTGTGCACTTTGGATGGGTAAATGCAGAGCACTAATTCCAAGTATGGGTCACCATACTTGGCCACATGTCACATCACTTTGTTTTTCATTAGTGTTTTTCATCAAGGAGACTGACCCTGAGAATCAAGACATATATAGACATAAACAGTGTGTGTTTAAAGAGATATATGGTGTAGTGAGGAAACAGAGGGAGATGGAAAATCCCAGTGATGACTTGGAAACCTGTTTGAGCCTGTGAGCGGAGAAGCTGAAACAAGGAAAATCAACCCTTAACTATGATTTAACACTCAACATTCACTTTCTCTTCCACACCCTGGTTTTTAGATTAGTTTTAAAAACAAATAAAATCTGATTTAGGGCATGGTCAGGAGAAATTATGCAGACCATATCAGCTAATCTCTAATTACAGATTCAAGTATTTATGTACAGAGTAAGTACACAAAAATAAATAAATAAAGAGTCACTGATATGTATATAAGTGATCTCTCTCTCTCTCTCTCTCTCTCTCTCTCTATGTATATATACTATCTACATTTTTGTGCTTAAGGAGGTGGAAAAAATCTATATCCTTCTAATAGTACATACATGTACAGTAGATATAAAGTCAATTTAAAAAATTTTATATTTCTGAGAAAAGCTCTAGCAGCATTTGTTTGCAGGTTAGTTGGTATTTTTTGTAATTCAATGAAATTGAGATATTTTAAGTTTCACTTTGCTTGTGTGGTCAATAAATGACATTCTCATAAACATTTAGCAAACAACAGGTTATATTCTCATTAAATGATCAGTTTATCCACTGACGATTCAACAGCATCCTTTCTCACAGTCCCACACACCCTTCGGATACTCCTCAGTACAACCAGATTTCTCTAGAAATGTATATTGTTTGAGAATTTATTGAGTTATTGTTGGACAAAATAGTCCCTTGTTGTTTCTTCATGCCAAAAGGTTAAACAAGTTGCAAAATCGAATGATTAATTTCACACTTGATTTCAACTCTTCTCAGAACATGAAGAGAGGTGAAGTATTCAGGCTTGATCTGTACGAGCTGTCAGCAAACAAACATATCTTTCTATTGTAATGTGTAGTTTGGAGTCAGTAAGATTTTTTTAATGTTGGCAAAGAAGCTCACCAAGGCTGCACTGTAAAAAAAATTTACGGTAAAAAAACGGCAGCTGTGGTTGCCGGAATTTTACAGTAAAAAATACGGTAGCAACATTTTAGGTTTTACGGTTTTAACTTAAATTTACAGTTAAATACCGTAATTTCATTAACTGAAATAATGTTAATATACCAACCTATTGAAGTACTGAAATCTGTTTTGTACCTTTGTAATACACTGATAATCACCAAATGCAGGTGGTGATGAGAAAGTCACATGATGAACCAAAGCCATCACAAACAGCTTTTAAATAATAACATATATAGAAGGTGCACAGTGTCATTCACACAAACTCCAAACACCATCATGGTAACACACATGAAACTGAAATAATGCGATAAACATTCATTTAACAACATGTAACATACAACCCTAATATACAAAACTGATAAGGAAACACTAAGAAGAAACATAGTTATTTCAACAACAAAAAAACATCAAATTTGAAATGTAACGCAGAGAATTCTGGGAATGTTTGGGATCGGTTATTCACTGTAAATTATACGGTCTTTTTTCACTTCCAAAAATGGTCTGCTACCGTAAAATTACATGTAATGTCCAATACAGTTTTTCACCATATATAGTAGGCGAATTTACCGTTAACCATTTAACAGGATTTTACTGTAGCATTTTTACAGTCTTTTACTGTTAAATTCACGGTAATTTTTTACAGTGTGCATTTTTTTTTATCAAAAATGCTGGAAAACACTAATATTGCGAAATATTATTACAATTTTAAATAACTGTTTTCTATTTTTATATGTTTTGAAATGTAATAATCTATTGTGACCGTCAAAAATGAGAGATTGTACCTGGTACTATTCCACTCTCTCTGTTCATGGCGGTCTCAGCAAGAGGGGGTGGATTGGTATTTGCTGAGCCTTTAGAGACAATGAAGATTATGTTAAAACATGCATGTACAAACTATCATTAACCTGATGTAATTAAGGCTGTTTGATGTACTACCATTTCTATCAGAGTTGGAGGGGGGCCATGAAGACACTGGGGAAACTATCTGGAAAGAGAAAACAACAGGCTATTCATTTTTTTTTATCAAAAATGCTGGAAAACACTAATATTGTGAAATAGTATTACAATTTTAAATAACTGTTTTCTATTTTTATATGTTTTGAAATGTAATAATCTATTGTGACCGTCAAAAATGAGAGATTGTACCTGGTACTATTCCACTCTCTCTGTTCATGGCGGTCTCAGCAAGAGGGGGTGGATTGGTATTTGCTGAGCCTTTAGAGACAATGAAGATTATGTTAAAACATGCATGTACAAACTATCATTAACCTGATGTAATTAAGGCTGTTTGATGTACTACCATTTCTATCAGAGTTGGAGGGGGGCCATGAAGACACTGGGGAAACTATCTGGAAAGAGAAAACAACAGGCTATTCAGTATTTCCTAAATTTGATCTTTTAGGAACTAAATGAATTGCAAAAAGTCAGTGTTATTATAAAGCTTGGAATTTTTTTTAAATTGTATTCGTCTGAAAGAAGAAAGTCATATACACCTGGATGGCTTGAGAGTAAATCATGGGGTGATTTTCATTTTTGGGTGAACTATCCCTTTAAATACCATAAGAGAACAGTGATTGGTGCGGAAGGGTTATATAAATAAGCACAGGGTGACGTTACATAAAAAAAGTAAGTTGTTTCAGAAGCGTGGCTACATTTTGTAAGAATAAAAGAATGGAAAGACAACAATGATTTTTGATCTTTACACTGACACCAATCTGTGTGGATGCAGCATCAAATCAGAGCAAGTTTTCAGATACAATGTCAATGTAGACATTACCTATCCACATGTATATTTCTCACCTATGATTAATCTATTCTGTAACATAAAATGCCTGGTTATGGAGATAAAGCAAGTAGTATTTGTCTAGTCATGTGATTCCAACATGGCAGCTCCCATGACGGGCGACCTGCCCCATGTAGAATCAAGCAGCTTTGAAGTATTCATCAAATGTAAGTGTACATCATTTTTAATATATCTGTCAAAAGTAGTATTCAATTATCCAGAGGTAAAACTGTGGAAAAGTTACATACACCTCTGTAGAACCTATCCCATCCAAGCACTGATATGTGGCAGTGAGAGAGGGGAGCATGTCCCAGCACTGTTTAACAAAGATAAGAAACTATGCCATGACTGAAAGTTTCCAAAACATGCTGAAAGACAGGAAATGAGACAGAGAGAGAGAGAGAGAGAGCAAGAGAGATTTACTGTTTCCCAAGAAGTTTTGCTCCTCAAACATTTGATCTGTGCTGTAAGTGCAATTTAATCTGATTGCAATGATGTAACCTTTCCTCCTCAGCTTTGCAGAATAGGCTACACATAAATTAGAGAGATCTAAAAAAAATAATAATAATGACAGGCTTCTCATTTTTGCGTGGAATATCCCATTAGCACATCAAATGCAATGTGCTACATTTGAAACGGCATGGCAATATTTTATTGTGTTACACTGCCATCTTGTTGCACGAACACTTTGGTGCATATGAGTAGTATTGCATTTAAAACTTTCTCTTTAATAGCATAACTTTTTAATATTATTAACATTAAATACTACTGTTATTTACAAAATATTGATATATTTAAATAATTTATGATCAATTGCAAAGCCAGTAAAAGAATCATTATTGATGTACAGAGTTGTATTACATTTTATGTATACTGTAATGTGAGAATGAAACAAGTGAAACAATTGCCTGAACTTTAACTTATATTTGTGTTTATTTTTAGTAGTAATTAGTTTGAGATCAAACAATAATTAACTTCCAGCAGTATGATTATGGACCTCCTGTTAAAGACTGTCTCCTGTTTACTTTGTTTGTTTTTTTTGATTCTGCAATTTGATACTAAAATTATTAAGAAAGACATCAAGCAAATGATTATGCCACACTGTCTACCATCATGCAAAGGGTGTTTGTTGATGCAGGTGACCCATTTCATCAATTTACTTCTTAATCACAGTTCTGTTTTTGATGGTCTTGAAAAGCAGAAATGGAAGAGTGAGAAACGGCCCTTGACCACAGGCTTTCGCTCTCAGTGACGTACAGCAATATTATGTAAGGCCAAAATTACTGGTTCTCCCTGCTGAAGATTGCAATTAGCATTGCTAAATGTAGAATAGTCAGCCTCTACTTGTATGTCTTGGGCAACAACCATGTAAACATGGAAGCTCCCCCATGGAAGCCCCCCCAAATAAAATTAAGAGTTACTCAGTTTCACTTTTAAACCTGCTACATAACTTCCACATATTCACAAGATGTGCAGGCAATATTTCCAACACTGTCATTCGAACTTTTGTTTGGTTAGAGCCACATCCGTTATGAACAACTGCCTGCTGTGACCACAAAAAAACAAGCCCACTCTCTTGTACTATACATGCAGATGACTTGAATATGTCCAGAAGTTTGCGTACCTCATTATTTCACTGCAAAAACAACATTTCTGTCTCGTTTTCCAGGGGGAATTTTTTTTTTAAAGATTTTAAAGGGGTCCTATTATGCTATTTTACAAAGTCTTGATTTTGTTTTGGGGGTGTACTAGAACAGGCTCTCATACTAGGTTGTTCGAAAAACACATTATTTTAACATATTTTACATTATTACAACACCTCTCTCCCCAGTCTGGCATGAACGGCTCGAATAGTTCCTATATCACATAAAGGCCCGCCTTCTGAAATGTGCTGTGATTGGTTAGCTGGGCCAGTGTGTGTTGTGATTGGCAGCACTCGGCACCTGGTCGGGAAATGTCATGCCCCTTACCATAGCTACCTGCAAGCTTCAGTGTAAATATTGAGTCAAAATCAAATCAAATTGAGCGAGATTTAAACCCGGATGATTGTAACCACTCTAAGTTCATCTGCTTTGGGAAAGCTAGCGTGTCTCCGACATAGTGATAACACTCGTTGCCTTCTCTAGTGCAGCTCAACCAGGTCTCATCCCATTCGTCAATATTTGTGATATCACAAATCCCGGAAAATATGCGTTGTAGTCCAAACGAGTCGTTCGTTGTAGTTTTTGAAAAGTGATTTCTGTTAAATAAAATATCTCCTTTTGAAGTGGACTTTGAGCTTTGTAACTGTGCAGATATTTTTTATGCTCAAACAGCAACATTACAGACTAAATAAAGTTGAAAAAGGGAAAAAGCATAATAGGACCCCTTTAAGAAGCATTTCTTTAAGTTTTAAGTTTTTAAGCAATTTCTTTTTTTTTTGTTATAAATATATTTTGTGAGGTTTATGTTTAAACACAAAAAATAAACAATTCATAGTTTATGTATATTTTGGCTCATTTGACCCTTACGTCAGAATACAAATATTTGCATGTAAGAAGCAGCAGGTGGCAGTAATACATCACGTCTCGTGTCATCCACCTGAATGCTGTCATAAAGTTCTGCTCCAAAACAGGATGCAAGACTTAATTGCGTTAATCATAAACATATGTAATAGAATGTTTATGACATTTTGTTTGACGTCAGTTTTAATTAAACACAATTATTCAGAATTTGTGACTATTGCAATTTAATCAACTACTCCACAACACTTTTTAAAGTTTTGTCATGATCCATCCTGATCCACGAGGTCTTGAAAATCCCTCATAAGGTCTTGAGAATCTCTGAAATGTCATGCCAGTTTCATGGAGTAGGATGCAGAAGTACATTTTATCATAATTCTTCTTTTATTTTATCATTTTAATATTTTATTGTTTATTTTAAATCAATGGCTTCTTCATCTTCAGCCTTGTTGTACCGTATAAAGGGCTGGACCAGGATGGATAATTAAATCCATTGTGATAAATGTCTTTATACTTCATCATTTTCCACTATTTATCTTTATGTTTGAGTGTAATGTCAATTTAAACTTTTATTACAACAGACCTCTAAAAACAACAAGTCACTCAATAGTACAGCAGCTTTATTTACAATAATGAATCACATGTACAAAGTATATTCAAATCCTGCATTAAATAATTTTACAGTTGTGATTACCACTGGATATAAACATAATTTAAAAGTCAATAAATAAAACAAGCAATAAACAGTGCACAATTACCTTGCTGAACCTGACCAGTTCATATATTTACAATCACATCTACATAGTTCCCTGCACGTCTCTCCTAAACTCCAAACAGTCATGAAGGTGCAAGTATATGTAACACTACCTGAATGTGCTCAGGACAATAGCTAACAAGAAAAGATGTATGTTGTGTCTAAAAGCGTATTTAAACGGCAAACATCTGACTTTACGGCATAAAATAATACATATGTTAAATATTTCAATAGACTGTATGCATGTGGTTAATAGATGTTGCCAAACAACCCTGTAGCCGGCCACTTCACATACGCATGCATAATGCTGAAAAGGAGAAAAGCACGTTCACCATATGGAGAGGCTTTGAGAGGCCACTAGAACATTGCGGGTCAGCTGTGATTCATGAGATCCACCTGACGAGGCCGAATCGTGGTTTATCACGGTGTCAGGATGCAGGTGGCCATCTTGCATGCCACAGCGGATATGAGAGCCGCGCCCCGACCGCTCCCCTCTTCTGATTGGATGAAGGTAATTTCGCAGTGAGGATTGATTTCCCACACAAGCTTATGGAACCGCTCCTTGAAACTGAATGGGAGAATTTGGAAAACACATTTTAATTGTGTGTATATCACATTGTGTTATATCCTTTACTCTATCTCTGTTTCCTCTTAATTTCCCCCCTCATTTCCCTTTGTTTGCCTTCCCATAATCCGTCTCACTCCTCTTGTACTTACTGAGGGTGTAGTTTGTAGACAGAGCCATCGACTCCCACAGTGATCTTCAGTTGCTCTTGACAGCGGCGTTCCCTCATTAGGTTGATGACGCCAGCGAGGCCGGCCCCGCACATGTGAGCAGCTCGCGTAGACACGCTCTCACAGACCAGACGCACAACATCACAGTCCAGCTCCGATGGTAAGATTCCCAGTGTGCTTAGGATGTTGTAGATCTGCTTTCTGTCCCCTGTGTCACTGAAATTAATCAAATAAAATGTGTATTAAGGTACAAGCATATGCGTTGTTATATCAATTCTGATTCTCTTAACCTTGCAGAGATAGTATCATCTTTTCATCATCTTTGGCATTTCCCTTGTGGAAAAGAAGTATACTTTAGCATATTTTTAGTACTTATTACAGACATACTTTAGATGAATATATTTAAAGGTGGGGTAAGCGATTTTTCAAAAACGCTTTAGAAAACTTGATTTGGGCCGACCAGCAAAACAAACTTGTAGCCAATCAGCAGTATGGGGTGTGTCTACTCATGATGTGGAGGAGAGAGCGTTCAGTGCACAGGACGGACAATTAGCGAGCCAAGCGACAGAAAGATAGAGATGGTGGATAAAAAACAAAAGAGGAAAACATCTGCGGAACAAAAGAAGGCTTAAGGCAAGAAGTAGGACCCGTGTAAATATCGGATCAGCTTTCCAGCGCTGGAGAGAACTCAAGGAGCGGAAGGCCTGCGATCGGACGCCAAGGTTGCTTTCTTTCTTCTCGATAGGTGAGTAACACCGTGTCTGCGCCGCAACAGCTAAAGTCTGTCTAGTACACTGGACGTGACCTTGAAAATCATTTGAAATTTGTGTCAATACATCATTAATAGAAAGCAGCAGCAGTTTTCTGTCGGGGGTTTGTTGTGTCGTGCCGCACCGCGTCCAGTGTAGACCATAGATATGTATATATTAATCTATGGTGTAGACAGCATCACTGATTATAATGAGTTCTATAGTATTTTGTCACGCCGTGCCACTTGCGTCCGGTGTAGACACAGTGTAACATTGGTTTTGCTTTGTTTAACAGAACTAATCGTTGCCTGGGTTGCGTACGTATGTGTGGGGCGGAGCTATCAAAATAGGGGCGAGACCCTTTTGGGGTAGGGGCGTGTTTGTTTTGGTGATTTCAAATGTCAACATTGGCTACCAGAAATCACTT
>NW_015505680.1:363691-367880 GCF_001515645.1 Sinocyclocheilus grahami
TGCAGATATTTTTTATGCTCAAACAGCAACATTACAGACTAAATAAAGTTGAAAAAGGGAAAAAGCATAATAGGACCCCTTTAAGAAGCATTTCTTTAAGTTTTAAGTTTTTAAGCAATTTCTTTTTTTTTTGTTATAAATATATTTTGTGAGGTTTATGTTTAAACACAAAAAATAAACAATTCATAGTTTATGTATATTTTGGCTCATTTGACCCTTACGTCAGAATACAAATATTTGCATGTAAGAAGCAGCAGGTGGCAGTAATACATCACGTCTCGTGTCATCCACCTGAATGCTGTCATAAAGTTCTGCTCCAAAACAGGATGCAAGACTTAATTGCGTTAATCATAAACATATGTAATAGAATGTTTATGACATTTTGTTTGACGTCAGTTTTAATTAAACACAATTATTCAGAATTTGTGACTATTGCAATTTAATCAACTACTCCACAACACTTTTTAAAGTTTTGTCATGATCCATCCTGATCCACGAGGTCTTGAAAATCCCTCATAAGGTCTTGAGAATCTCTGAAATGTCATGCCAGTTTCATGGAGTAGGATGCAGAAGTACATTTTATCATAATTCTTCTTTTATTTTATCATTTTAATATTTTATTGTTTATTTTAAATCAATGGCTTCTTCATCTTCAGCCTTGTTGTACCGTATAAAGGGCTGGACCAGGATGGATAATTAAATCCATTGTGATAAATGTCTTTATACTTCATCATTTTCCACTATTTATCTTTATGTTTGAGTGTAATGTCAATTTAAACTTTTATTACAACAGACCTCTAAAAACAACAAGTCACTCAATAGTACAGCAGCTTTATTTACAATAATGAATCACATGTACAAAGTATATTCAAATCCTGCATTAAATAATTTTACAGTTGTGATTACCACTGGATATAAACATAATTTAAAAGTCAATAAATAAAACAAGCAATAAACAGTGCACAATTACCTTGCTGAACCTGACCAGTTCATATATTTACAATCACATCTACATAGTTCCCTGCACGTCTCTCCTAAACTCCAAACAGTCATGAAGGTGCAAGTATATGTAACACTACCTGAATGTGCTCAGGACAATAGCTAACAAGAAAAGATGTATGTTGTGTCTAAAAGCGTATTTAACTGCAAACATCTGACTTTACGGCATAAAATAATACATATGTTAAATATTTCAATAGACTGTATGCATGTGGTTAATAGATGTTGCCAAACAACCCTGTAGCCGGCCACTTCACTACGCATGCATAATGCTGAAAAGGAGAAAAGCACGTTCACCATATGGAGAGGCTTTGAGAGGCCACTAGAACATTGCGGGTCAGCTGTGATTCATGAGATCCACCTGACGAGGCCGAATCGTGGTTTATCACGGTGTCAGGATGCAGGTGGCCATCTTGCATGCCACAGCGGATATGAGAGCCGCGCCCCGACCGCTCCCCTCTTCTGATTGGATGAAGGTAATTTCGCAGTGAGGATTGATTTCCCACACAAGCTTATGGAACCGCTCCTTGAAACTGAATGGGAGAATTTGGAAAACACATTTTAATTGTGTGTATATCACATTGTGTTATATCCTTTACTCTATCTCTGTTTCCTCTTAATTTCCCCCCTCATTTCCCTTTGTTTGCCTTCCCATAATCCGTCTCACTCCTCTTGTACTTACTGAGGGTGTAGTTTGTAGACAGAGCCATCGACTCCCACAGTGATCTTCAGTTGCTCTTGACAGCGGCGTTCCCTCATTAGGTTGATGACGCCAGCGAGGCCGGCCCCGCACATGTGAGCAGCTCGCGTAGACACGCTCTCACAGACCAGACGCACAACATCACAGTCCAGCTCTGACGGTAAGATTCCCAGTGAGCTTAGGATGTTGTAGATCTGCTTTCTGTCCCCCGTGTCACTGAAATTAATCAAACCTGTGTCACTGAAATTAATCAAAATAAAATGTGTATTAAGGTACAAGCATATGCGTTGTTATATCAATTCTGATTCTCTTAACCTTGCAGAGATAGTATCATCTTTTCATCATCTTTGGCATTTCCCTTGTGGAAAAGAAGTATACTTTAGCATATTTTTAGTACTTATTACAGACATACTTTAGATGAATATATTTAAAGGTGGGGTAAGCGATTTTTCAAAAACGCTTTAGAAAACTTGATTTGGGCCGACCAGCAAAACAAACTTGTAGCCAATCAGCAGTATGGGGTGTGTCTACTCATGATGTGGAGGAGAGAGCGTTCAGTGCACAGGACGGACAATTAGCGAGCCAAGCGACAGAAAGATAGAGATGGTGGATAAAAAACAAAAGAGGAAAACATCTGCGGAACAAAAGAAGGCTTAAGGCAAGAAGTAGGACCCGTGTAAATATCGGATCAGCTTTCCAGCGCTGGAGAGAACTCAAGGAGCGGAAGGCCTGCGATCGGACGCCAAGGTTGCTTTCTTTCTTCTCGATAGGTGAGTAACACCGTGTCTGCGCCGCAACAGCTAAAGTCTGTCTAGTACACTGGACGTGACCTTGAAAATCATTTGAAATTTGTGTCAATACATCATTAATAGAAAGCAGCAGCAGTTTTCTGTCGGGGGTTTGTTGTGTCGTGCCGCACCGCGTCCAGTGTAGACCATAGATATGTATATATTAATCTATGGTGTAGACAGCATCACTGATTATAATGAGTTCTATAGTATTTTGTCACGCCGTGCCACTTGCGTCCGGTGTAGACACAGTGTAACATTGGTTTTGCTTTGTTTAACAGAACTAATCGTTGCCTGGGTTGCGTACGTATGTGTGGGGCGGAGCTATCAAAATAGGGGCGAGACCCTTTTGGGGTAGGGGCGTGTTTGTTTTGGTGATTTCAAATGTCAACATTGGCTACCAGAAATCACTTACCCCACCTTTAAGTGAGAACTGAATGTAATGTTTTCTGATACTAAACTGTATGATATTTGCAATTAAATGTTTTGTTTAAATTGATATTAAATAAGTGTACTTCTTTCAAGCACAACAGATTATTTAATCATAATGATTTAGAGTGTACTTTAAAGTAAAACATTTAAGTGTGTTAAATGCACTCTTAAGTGCAATGAAGTGACCTTTAATTTCATTAATATATTATCTGTACATACAGATTTTTATTTCGTTTTGAAATACACTACACTGAAGTGTACATTCAATGCAGTTAAGTGCACTTCTTTTTCACAAAGGTTTTTGAAGCTTCTGATTTCAATACAGTACAAATTTCTAAACATTGTTAAAAGAACGACATATAAGATATAAAGCCTTGTTTTCTGAAAACTGATCAAAATTGTTTATGCTAAAACAAGGCAGATATTTACTTGTTTTCAGTATCATTTTGATATTCAGAAAGCAAAACGTAATATCTTATGTCACTTTGATTCTCAAACAAATGTATCTTGATTTAGGAATGTTTAAAGAAACAAAAAATCTACAGTAACTTTTCTCTTTTTAAAACCATCAGCCATACCTCTCAATCTGGGAGACGAAGCGAGTTTCAAAAGCTCCACGTGTTTTCAGCAGGTCTGAGGCTTCACTGTTAAACAGCAGATTTTCATTCACTAGTTTTAGCAGCACAAGACGCACAAGCTCCCCCATATACTTTCCACCAATCAGCTTCTCATACCTAGAGTCGTGAGAAAAGAATGTGTAGATATTATGTAGAATATGTAGATAATATGAAAGATTTCAATGTTAGTAAAAGCCTGAGGATAATCATGAAATACAAATGGCCTAAAGTGACGTGGACAGAGGAGCGGCCCATTGAGTATCTTCTAGCATACATTGTAAATACCCATTAAGCGAGCAGCTTCACTAATGATCTCCTTCCCTGGCCATTAATCCAGCCGTGTGTATTCCAGCACTGACGTGGCTACCGTCAGTATCTGTACATGTACAGAAAAACAACCTTTGTCACCTGGAGACCACATAAGAGCTCCAGGTTGTCATATAGCTAAGCTCTTCTTAAACTTAGAAGCAAGTATGTAAGGACATCTGCGTTTCAGATTCAGACATTGATCATACTGCTGCTCCTAAAGTGTCTAATCTAGTTACGTATTTGATATCTGAGGAAATTGTGCATGTATCTTCACATTTTAGTCAGAAGTCAGAAAGACCTTTATTGCCAAGTATGTTTGCACATACAGTGGGTACGGAAAGTAT
>NW_015505680.1:369454-374437 GCF_001515645.1 Sinocyclocheilus grahami
ATATATATATATATATATATATATAAACAAAAATAGACAAAAATTGTATGTACAAGTGTGCTATAGATCGAATGGAATAGAATAAGATATAGGGATAGACTAAGATGGGTGGTATCAAATAAATATAAGTGATATTGCACATATTGCACATATTTTTATTGCACAATGGGGAGAGCATTTAACTGTCTTGTATAAATATTATGTGTCAAATACTGTACTTTCATAGATGAGGAGTTAAAATAATATGTTCCTGTAAATGTTTTAGATTACATCAAAATCAAAAATAGCAAAGAAAGATGCATAGATCCATATTTTTGTGATGACTTAACATGTAATTTAAAGTAAAACTTTTAATTTGATATTATTACAAAATGCGCTTTTTAAAAGTGTATTTAAGTGTGATAAGAAACAGTCATGAAAGTACAACTTAAAGTAGCCTGAAGTGGCCTTTATTTTGTTAATGTATTATCTGCAAGTATGTTTTTTCTTAAATTTACTTTTGAGATTTATCACGTGTCAAATATTTCTTTCATAGACGCGATACTGAAATAATAAGTCCCTGTGGTTGTTTTAGATCAAAATTGCATAAAAAATATCCTAAAATATCAGACTAAAATGCATAACTCCATATTTTTAAGTATGTTTAAATTAAACAAAATTAAAGAAAATGTCTTATTTGTTGTGCTGCTATAACATATCCAAGATTTTTGCTTTTTTAGTTAATTGAAGATATTGAAAAATGTTCAAAAGTCTGAGATCACTAAAAATGTGTTTCATGTTCTAATCATGTTCTAAAGTGCAATTTTTTTTTTATTTTTAAAGCTCACGGTACTCACAGCTGATGTCCAGGATTTAGTGATGTCTCATCAATAACGCGATCATACTCCAGCCGGAAGTCCTCCAGTTCACCATTGTCCCCAAACGCTCCCCATTCTGTGTTCACACACATCTTCCCCTCCTCTCCCTCCACCAGCTCCACCTTACGCATCTCCTCCATATAACACGCATTACAGCCGGTACCTGAGAAACCATGAAAAAATGAAAGAGAAAAAGAGAGACAACAAAAACATTAAACTAAAAGCTTCAGGCCTATTGCTTTATTGCCATGCTGTTTTTTCCTGAATGGTTGATAAAATATTCCATCTTCCTGTAATAAAGTTTATGTCTGTGGTCTAATTATATTCACATGGGTCTAAGTGTGTGCGGTCACTCTCTTACCTACTATCATGCCAACTTCACAGCTGTGGTCTTCATAGTAGCAGGAGATCATTGTGGCTACTGTGTCATTCACCATGGCAACCACATCCATTTCAAAGTCCTAAACAAAGATTTATTCAATCACTTTTATAGGACAGCTGTTTTAACCTTTTATTATAAGCTTTTAAGGTGTCTAATGTACCACTGGTTTAAAAGCAGCTTTTTATTCTCCTTCCAAACCTTTCCATTAGCAGTTAGACAAGATTCAAGAACAGAATTTGTGCTGGAAATTTTTAGTATGAAAGGTAAGTCATGCATACTAACCCCTCTTCTTTTAATGGCGTCTCTCAGTAGACCCACAACGTTATTTCCCTCAGCGCCAGAGGCCTTGAAGCCTTTAGTCCAGTTAAGCAGAATGCCCTGCAACAAATGAAACGTAAAATAGTACATCTGTTAAACTAAAACATCCATATTAAAGTGCATCTCCTCTTCACTTTGTAATTAAATGAGTTTAAAAATACGGCACACATCTGCCACAGCTTCAGTGTGATTAAACCTTAAGAGGCTCATGTTTACATGCATACAGACACTGACCTTGTCCAAATCCTCATGACGGACTGGAAATGAGAAGGTGAATCCCAGTGGAAGCTTCTTATGTTTCAGATTATGTTTATCCAGGAAGTCAGATATGCAGCCGGCAATGTAATCAAACAACTATATATAGAGAAAAGGGGGTATAATGAGTCTAAAATGTCAAAATATGTGTATGTACAGAATGTTTGACCTTTTAATATCTTACCATTTCAGCTGTGCCAGTCATGGTGTCTTCAGGAATGGAGTACATGTGATGTTTCGTCTCCACCTTCCAGCCACGCTCTTCATCCTCACCCACTTTCACCAGCATCACTCGAAAGTTTGTCCCTCCAAGATCCAGTGCCAGGAAATCACCAACCTCTGAGATGAGTCACATGAATCAGCATCCGCAACATTATGACTCGTAGGAATCAACATCTGATTCCAGAAAAGAAAGCCCATTAGGACTTTTTGTCAATGTACTCATCGTTATTTACACAAACTAACCTAATAAGAAGCTATTATTGATTAAACTCTGCAACACACTGCAACATATTTACTTTATGTCACTTAAAGGAACAGTCCACCAGTCCATGTTATTCCAAACCTATACAACTTTCATTATTCTGCAGAGCACAAAAGATATTTTGAAAAATGTCTGCTTTCTGTCCTTACAATGAAAGTCAATGGGGTCCAATATTGTTTTAGACTCCACTGACTTTCACTGTAAGGACAAAACAGTTCTTCAAAAAATGTATGTTTTCTCCACAGAAGAAATTCAGTTATACAGTTTTGAAATGGCATGAGGGTGAGTAAACAGATGTATGCTTCCTAGAGCATATGTCTGATGCCACATAAAATGACAACATAAAATACAGTTCCAAACGAAAAAATGTTTTAAATTTAATTTTAATTACACATTTATTTGTAGACAAAAAGTTATAAAATACAGCATATAAATTATACTCAACCAACATGAAACACATGACTTTTGTTTTATCTGACTTCCCTTTCCCAGCATGAGGATCAGAGCAGAACTCTTACCAGAGCCTTCAGGTGTGGAGCGGACATAAGTGGGCAGCATTTTGACGCTGGCTTCATTGTGTGTCTCCACTCGCAGTCCCCTCTCCATCTCTCTCCGCATTCTCCTCATCACTTCCTCTAGATCTTCTTTACTCAACAGAAATTCGGACAAAATTTGTTCCACCTGTAGAATATGCCAGAAAGAGAGAGATTCAAATAAGTAAATAGTTTTAAAAAGTCATAATTTGATATTAACAGACTGTATGCTTCAGATTATCTCAAATGTGTTTGAAACACTCACAGTAGTGCCAATGAATCAAAAAATGATGATTCATGTCAGTCTAAACACAGATACTCTAGTTTTATTGCTTTGGCTCTTACCATGAGAATTCTCTCCAGCACTGACTCAAAGTCACTCAGCATCCCTTGCCTCTGAGCTGAAGTAAGACAAGGCATCTTTGCAAGTCTTTTCACAACAAGTGTATGATGATCGTTGATTTGCACAAATTTGAATGTGTGTGAGGTGCATAGAGATGCCCAGCTGTTTTTATGCTCCAGTGAAGGAGGTGGGGAGGTGGCCACAAAGATCATTGCCTTCTGTGTACACACACATGGTACACATGGTACACACACACACACACACACACACACACACATATGCACATTTAATCTCACCCATTGCCTTGGAAACCTAGCTGTCAAGGCTACTCAGCATGATCACGCGCTTCACAACGAACATGACCTGACCTTTGCCTCCATGGGAAATTCAAAATGAGATTGACACAATATAATCTCCATAATATAAATAAATATATGTGAAACAACAATGAACATATTATAGTACTATTATATTTTTACTGTTATATTAAGTATATTTACAAACACGGGCATTATTCTGATGCAAGGCAATACAAAAAATTCTAACCACATTGTACTGGGATGCACCTAAGCTGGCATGTGGCTTTCTTCAAATGTTAAAATGGTATAAAATTGTGATTGATATTATGTTGTATAATATTATATTGATTTGTCATATGTAATGTACTTTCTAGAATTAGATTTTTAAAAATGGGAATTAGGTTAAATTCAAAAATAGCTTCTGAATTTAAACCCTTGCTAAATATAGATGATTTTGTTTGCACAGGGCAAACATTTTTCCACAAATAGGTCTGCAGGAATGTGATGTGAGGGAAAGTACAAACATCAAACGTTTATTGCACTCTGAAGCATTACCTAAGTGGTCAGACAGGGTCAAAAACAAAATCAATAAGATTTTAAGTCCATTAAAAAATCACATAAATGTGATTCTAAATTGCTCCAGAAGCATACAAATAATATTTACAAAAAATAGTAATAATAAAGAATTTGACATTTGTCATCAATGGCAAGTTTATCTTGAACTTGATGGAAGTTCAAGAAAGCGAAAGATATTACAATTGTATAGCCAAAAGACAGTAATAATTGAAGCTTTAATATCAAGTGAAATTTTATAGAATTGCAGTTTAGAAAATTGAACTCTGCAGGCCTGAACTCGGAAACATGTGCTAAAATGCTGAGAGCATGAAGGCTATTGGGTGTTGATTTTGTGCACTAAATGGTTTAGGGACCAGCTCTGATTATTAACTAGTTGCTTATTAGCATGCATATTACTAGCAGTTTGGCTGTTTATTAGTACTAATAAAGCACATGACCATATTTTAGATCACTTAATTCGACCCCATACCTAAACTTAATAGCTACCTTACTAACTATTGATGAGCAGCAAATTAGGAGTTTATTGTGTCAAAAGTTGTAGTTAATAGTGAGAATTGGTCCAAGTGTGACCAAATATCCACATGGTTTTGGCTTCATATTGTATGTTGCCAATAGATAATGTTATCATATTTGGGTTAGTTACATAAGTATTATTAAGTAACAAATTTATACATTTAATTTCCTTATGACCATTTTCTATATATACACGGTATACTGCATGTATTTGAGAATTTATGTGTGTGTGTGTGTGTGTATATATAGTACTTGTAAGTAAACTGTATTATGTTTCATAATACTTATAATCAGATTGCAGTTACTTTTTTATATATTATTACAAAATTTTGATCATGTAATATGCACTCACTAACAAACTATAATACACACACACACAGAGATTTTAATAAATGTGTGCTACATATTTAAACAATGCCTTTT
>NW_015505680.1:374786-375955 GCF_001515645.1 Sinocyclocheilus grahami
AAAAATGTATGTTAAATTGTAATCCTTTTATGAGAGGGTGTGATAATTCTAGCTAGAGTTCATCATCTATTATCAGCTTTTATTGGTACACATTCAATGCACTGTTATATCATAAAAAGGCAGGCCAATGGACTTGGCAGGCCAACACATAATTGTGCAATCATGCCATCTCTAAATTGAAGATGCAGCCAAAGTGACACAAATTACACACATGGAGTTCGTCCATGGTCATGAGCCATAGATGACAGTCATAAGAGCAAACTCGCAACAAAGAAATCTACTGTGGCGTGAGAGGGAGGACCAACGAAAGCTCAACAGATATTTGCAGGACATTGCAGCATGCTTTGATAAACGCTTCATTCCTGGCAATGTCTTGGACAGAAACCAGGTGCAATTAAGTATAGATAATAAAAAGATATCTGATTTAAGAATGTACTCTTGACAATGTTGGCTACTTTGTAAATAATTAAACGTCCACTTTATGATATAAAAATCAATGAATCTGTATATTTAAATATAAAAATGGTCTACACTTACTAGTAAAATATTATATACTTTTGAAAAAGAAGCAAGTGAATTATAGGTAAAGCTTCATAAACATGAATCACATGCCAATTTAAACAATACATGGTGACCGTACCGAAAAGAGAAAATAAAAATATTTTTAAAAGACTGTTCTTTACCTTATCCATGATATGAAGATCCATGGTGTGTCTTCTTCATGGAAGCATCATTTAAGAAAAATCTGCATAAGGTGCAGGTTTTTCTTTGGTTCTTCCTGAACGTCAGCTCAATGCAAATGGCTCAAATGAAATGTAAAAAAATTGTCGATCCAGCCTTCTTCGTGGTCAGCTGTGGATATTCCAATATAGTCAGTTACACTGGATGGTCCTTTGTGTGGTCCATGTTCAATCATCCATGTGTCCCAAAACCAAAATCCAAATATTTTTGTAGCCTGAATATGTTGTTCAGTATTTTCATTCCAGTTCACTCAGAAAGTTACCAATTCCTTGTTCAGCGTAAGAAGTGTACTAACAAATGATGCTTGACCAGCTTACCTTGCACCACTGAAGATATCTTTTAACTTTTAACTTAAATAAACAGGGTATTGTGAACCTTTGAAACGCTAATACTCTGTTGAGGAAAACGGGTTTCATTCATAATTTTCT
>NW_015505680.1:375965-382506 GCF_001515645.1 Sinocyclocheilus grahami
TCTACGCCAATTCAGACTGCAGTCCCTTCTTGTTGCCGTGGCAAACTCGTCACCTTGGATATCTGTGAAGACCACACACTACTGATATGGAAAATACTTTGCTTGCCCTTGGTTAAGTGCCCAAGGGGAAATTGTTAAATGAGGCAAAATTACTTAGGAAAACACTGGAGGAGTGTGAGTCGTGTTTGGTGAAAATGAGTGACAGTCTATAGTGTTCGTTTAACTCTAACCTTCATAGACAGTAGGACAGTTCATATTGTAATATGGAATTACAGAGAAATTATTGTTGCTGTTTGTCCAATACTATATCGGCCAATGATTTTAAAAATAAAATATATGGGATGTCATATTTAAAGCTTAACTATGGGCCAAGTTAAAAATGCTCATGTGACGATGCAAAGCCTCCTTGATATCGCCTTTTATAGCCAAGAACAAAGGATTCATAGTTCACTTCTGCAACTTCTTATCAAATTATCTTTTAAAGATAATACAGACACTAAAATAAATAATCTCTCCCTTATACAAGGCCTGGGCCCTGTGACGACTGTGCTGGTCCTGTCCTATTTTTCACCCTATGACAATCACTGCTTAGTACAATTATGTATCATAGCATTAATGTAAAGTTACATTAAGATTGCATTAAAGGTGTACAGTACTCTGACTGTACTGAATTATTGCCAAACTCATGTAAACATCTTGTCTTTTAGTAGACCTTTAGACTTAACTAAACTTTCTAAAATCATGAAGGCCCATCCCTAACCCCTACCCTAAACCTGCCCCAGGACACATATCTCTGAATTATATTCCCATTCAAATTTACATTTTTTTAGCACACCAGGGTGACTAGGAACATGAAAGTGTCCAGCCATGACTTCCTGTTCTACAGGATTATAAATATGAGGAACACAAAGGCCAAATTCCCTTAATCATCCATCACAAGGAGTAAGACCAAAGAATATAGTTCTGATGTGCAGAACAAGATCGTTGAGCTCCACAAAATAGAAAGTGGCTGTAAGAAAATAGCCAAAGCATTGAAAATCCCCATTTCCACCATCAGGGCAAAAATTAAGACATTATATCAACTAAAGATGTTTCAAATTTGCGTGGAATAAGACGTGTGTCTATATCGTCCTAATGCACGGTGAGGAGGAGAGTTTGTGTGGCCAAAGACTCTCCAAGGATCACAGCTGAAGAATTGCAGAGATTAGTTGAGTCTTGGGGTCAGAAAGCCTAAAAAATATATCAAACAGCCCCTACGTCAGCGCATGATGGGTTTCAAGAAAAATCCTCTTCACTCATCCAAAAACAAATTCCAGTATATTCAGTTGTCAGACACGACTGGAACTTCAAACGGGACTGACTTCTGTGGTCAGATAAAACTAAAAAAATTTATTTTTTGGCAGCAAACACACCAGATGGGTTTGGTGCAAACAGGGATAAAAAGTACCCCATGTCCACAGTTAAATATACTGCTGGATCTTTAATGTTGTGGGCCTATTTTTCTGCTGGAAGTCCTGGACATCTTATTCAGATACATGGCATCATGGATTCTATCAAATAACAACAGATAAAAAATCTAAACCTCACTGCTTCTGTTAGAAATCTTATAATGGGCCGTGGTTGGATCTTCCATCAGGACAATGACCCAAAACAAACATCAAAATCAACACAAAAATGTCTCACTGAGCACAAAATGAAGCTTCTGCCATGGTCATCCCAGTTCCCTGACCTGAATCCTGTAGAAAATGAGTGTGGTGAATCTGAAGAGAAGAAACACCAACATGGAGCTGGGAATCTGAAGGATCTGAAGGAATGGTCTCTAATCTCTTGTCAGGTGTTCTCCACACTCATCAAGCATTATAGGAGAAAACTCAGAGCTGTTATCTTAGGAAAAGGACATTGCAATAATTAGGGGGAAAATAATCGTGGCTAATGTGAACGAAAGAAAAACATTTCTTTCATAATAAGATCCCCTCCCCCCACCCACACACACAGTTTCCATATTTTACTTCAATGATAGATTTGAAGTTTGTGAATTTGTATTCACAATTATTGTGAATTGTTTATTTTCACAGCCACCTTTGCTCATATTTACCAAGGGTGCCAATATTAGTGGTTGGCACCGTACTTGTGTAATCTAGTGAAAATTTGCTGAAAATTGTGAACAATTCATAAAATGAACTGACTCAAAAGAGTAATAAATTTTTAAGTTGGGTTTAGTTCTTAATGACTCCACATGCACAATGATGTCTCACAGTTTATTTTCTTCACACACTGTACCCAATTCAACACAATCCAAGCAAACCCAAAATATAACAGTCACAAGGACTGTGCATGTCCCAGAGCTTCACTCAAGGACACTATGTTGATACGCAAGCTCTGTAATTCTCCAGGTCATGAGCTGCCCTAATTTGGTTTGAACATGTTACATTTGTACCACCACCCAGACTCACATAAACTCACATATTACCACTGTCTGAGGCCCTTGTTTCTTTCTTTCACATTCACATTCTAATTTTCATTGCATCCATCCATCATTTTCATCTCTTATAAGTCCCCCATTTACTCTCCAACACTTTATCTCATTTTCCTCCCCACAGGAATCTGAGTACTTGGGCAGTTATCAGGGCTCCTGTATTTAGGAGGCTCTGGTGCCCATGTAGGGGACTAATATAAGCACTGTAGACCTTTATAGAGAAACAAGTGATAAGAGTCCTCATACTTAAAGACTCCATTAGCAACACCACTGACCCAGGAGCACAAACACAGAGCAAAGCAGATAGTCAACATGGTGAGTGGACACAGCTACTTTTCTTCTGGTTTTGAATATAGCAACAATTAATTTGAAATTAAGATAACGAGGATGTATAATTTATGTAATCAATTTTTCTATTAATATTGTTATTTAATGTAAGTAAAGTTAGCCTTATTCTGCGACAAATCAAAAAAAAAAGTCATTTTAATCAATTTCATTACATATATTTATTGCTGTGGATTGCTATACTATGTGCTTCCAGTTATTATTATTATTATCATTTGTTTTTGTTAAAGGCTAGTAAGAAAGCTGCAGCTAAGAGGGGAAAACCTGCTCAAAGGGGCTCCTCCAATGTCTTCTCCATGTTTGAGCAATCACAAATACAGGAGTTTAAAGAGGTCAGTCTTTATATTATATGAAAACCACATTAAACAATATATATATATATATATATATAAGTATACATAATATATAGACAGACACAGTTTTTGTTTTATCCAGCTGTATTTACTCAGTGCAACTTATGACATCCAAGTGAGAGATATAACACCAACATGTCAAAAATAAATAAAAAAACAGAATCACTGAGTTGGAAAAAGGATCACCCCCTCCTAAAAATTACTTGTAAACTCAATCAGGTGTAGCTAATCACCTTCTCAATGGCACACAAAGCCATTTGACTTTCAACTGTGATCAGCTGTGTTCATTTTGATTAGCTCAGCATGAAAAGAGCTTTCCTGGAGCATTTCAGTCCTTGTTAGTGCAACTGAAGCAAACATTCAACTATGGGTGGCAAAGCCCTGTCAAAAGATCTCCAGGATAAAGCTGTGGACGTCAGGAGATGGATACAAAAAAAGATTTTATCAATGTCTAGAAGCACAGTGAAGTCTATTATTAAGAAATGGAAGGTATTTGTTACAACACAGACCCTCCCTGGATCGGGACGTCGCTCCAAACTGGATGAAAGTAGAGAGGCTACCAAGAGGCCTAACAGCAACTCTGAAGCAGTTGCAGGAATTTATGACAAAGAGTGGTCATTGTGTGCATGTGACAATATCACAAATTCACCAGAAATGTGGCTTGTATGGGAGGGTTGCAAGAAAAAAAGCCACTCCTCAAGAAAGGCCACATGCAGTCACGACTGCGCTTTGAGGCAGATGAGACTAGAATTGAATTATTTGGCCTCAACACCAAACTATATGTCTGGTGGAAATCCAATACAGCTCACCATCCAAATAACGGCAATCCTACAATAGAGCATGGAGGTGGTGATATCCTGTTATGGGGTGTTTCTCTGCAGTAGGGACTGGAGCACTTGTCAGGATAGAAGTAAAACTGGATGGGGCAAAATACTGTCAAATTCTTGAGGAAAATCTGCTGCCCTCTGCCATAAAGTTGTCAATGGGAAGAAGGTTTACCTTCCAACATGACAATGACCCAAAGCACACAGCAAAACTGAGCACAGTGTTTGAAGGAGAAAAAGGCGAATGTCCTTGCATGGCCTATAGTCAGAGCCCAGACTTAAACCCCACTGAACATCTGTGGAATTACTTGAAGTCTGCAGTCTGAGCAGTTCTGCAAAGAAGAAAGGGAAAATATTGCAAAGTCTAGATGTGCAAAGTTAGACAGTGACAAATCCTAACAGACTAAAGGCTGTAATTAAAGAAAAAGGTGGTTCAACAAAATACTGACACAAGGGGTGATCCTTTTTCCAACTCTGTGATTGTTTTTTTTGTTTTTTTTTCTGACATGTTGGTGTTATATCTTTCACTTAGATGTTATAAGTTACACTGAGTAAATACAGTGCAATAAAACAAATTGTATCCGTCTTCATTTCAGGCTGCAAAGCAACAAAATGTCATTATTTTAAAGGGGAGTGATTATTTTCTATACCCACTATATATATATATATATGTATGAAATGGGTGAAACTGGTTATAAAAAGTTGCATATACAGTACTCGAGCAAATCTCAATTGCTTGATTGTTATATCATTACAAAATGTAAACTACATTATCACCCAGTTCTAATATGCTAAAAACAATAAGGCATGATATTATAAACATATAACATAATTTTTTTGTAAGGCTGTTTTGAAACAATATGTATTTTGAAAAGCAACGAAAGGTACCAGAAGCAGTTGATATCAGGCTAGATTGACTAAATATAATATATAATCTAGTATAAATCATGTATACATATGCTTTTTTACAGGCATTCGGCTGCGTAGATCAGAACCGGGATGGAATTATTAACAAATCTGATCTGAAGGAAACTTATGCACAGCTAGGTATATAAAATGCATTTGCTGGAGAGTTTCAGTATACTTCCATTATACATCTGAAACATCATATAAGCAGACAGCTTTTTAGAGAAGCATTGAGTACTATGTTTGTGCAGGAAAGCTGAATGTGAGTGATGAAGAGCTGGAGTCTATGTTAGCAGAGGGAAAAGGGCCCATCAACTTTACGGTCTTCCTCTCACTCTTCGGAGAAAAGCTCAATGGTATGACAACTAAACTTTCAAGATCTTAAGTCCTTGATGAATAAGAAAAAAGTCTATAAGGGACTTAATTGGAGGATTTATTATAATTTGTGTAATATTCCTATCTCCAAACAGGCACAGACCCAGAAGAAACCATTCTTGCTGCTTTTAAACTGTTTGACCCGAATGCTACAGGAGTTGTCAATAAGGATGAGTAAGTGTATAAAACAGATTGCGAAAACATTACTGTATTTTTTTAAGAACAATTGATGGATTTTATGTCATTCTGTTTCAGGTTCAGGAGGCTGCTAATGAACCAAGCTGATAAATTCACAGCAGAAGAGGTTAATATTTGCATTTATAAATACTAATTGCATTTAAAATATATATATATATATCACACATAAAATAAAATGCATAAAAAATCAATCGATACAGATAATGTTCCTAATCATTCTACTGCTATCACAAACAATGGGCTTTTGATAGCCTATATTATCAGGTGCTGTGATAAGAATGTGTACTTTTTACTTTTCACTTGTTATAATGATGTTCTAATCTACTTGATTCTCTTTCAGGTTGACCAGGCTTTTGCAGTGGCTCCAATAGATGTGGCTGGGAATATTGACTATAAATCACTTTGCTACATTATCACGCATGGTGATGAAAAGGAGGAGTCTTAAATAAAGACAAATCTTCCATTTCATTTGAAACTTCCTCAGTTTAGTTCTGTCAGCAATTCTGTTTATGTCAATTCTCAGGCATATCAACAGCTTTCATTATTAAAACCTTTTTTAATAGATTTATTGTTCTGGTAGTGCTAGATATAATAAAGGAGTAATACAAATCTATTGCTTGCTGTCACATGTATTGTACTGTTAGGAGCAGAGCACTACAAGGCAACACGTTTCATAACACAAACAGCGTTCTTGTATGTTTTTAACACAAAAAAATATATATAATAAGGTCAGCTCATTGACTTCACTTTTATATATAATTACATCTTTTATCATTGTGCAGAATACATAATCTACATATTATTGGACTAATACTAAACATAACTAACTGAACATTAGAAAAGGTCATGATGTAAAGATATTTGCTCACTTGTAAATTCTGTCTGTAATTGCTGCCCCCCACAGACAGTTTGTTGAACTGCAATGAGTAACAAGAACTTTGTGAGGCCCTTGAATTCTTGGACTACGAGTGTCACATTCTCTCAAACCTCTAATAAACTTCATGCTCAGTTGCTATGCTTTGTTTAATTATTTTAAATATAGTGAGAATAATGCATTATGTGCA
>NW_015505680.1:383947-390571 GCF_001515645.1 Sinocyclocheilus grahami
GGGGGGGGGGGGGGGGGGGTTACATATGATAAACTCAAGAGAACTCAACCTTTTCAGAAATGGAAAAGGTGTCAATAAAACAAAGACTATGGTTACACTTTATTTTTAAGGACTAGTTCTCACTATTATCTAGTTGCTTATTAGCATGCATATTACTAGCATATTGGCTGTTTAATAGTACTTATGCACATATTAATGCCTTTTTCTTTATTGCCATATTCTACATCACTTAACCCGAGCCGAGCCGTTACCTAAACGTAACTATAATACGCCGCAAATTAGCAGTTTATTGAGGGAAAATTTTGGTTAATATGAATATGTGTTCCCTAATCTAAAGTGTTACCAAAATTATAGTGCGTTTCACAAGAAAATACCTTTTCAGTCTTTCTACTTTATACAAATTTTCATGTTTAATTCATTGTTACTTGTTGTTTCTTTGTAATTAACTGTGAAATGTACTAGCAATTTCTCAGTGACGATTGTTTCTACACCATTTTTTTTCAGTGCATTTGTAAAAACAGCCTGCTAGACTGTATTTTTACTGCTACCATGGCATTATTGATATATATAATTGCCATTTTTATACAATTAAAGTGAGTGCTTACCAGTGTTGGGGAAAGTTACTTTACAAAGTAATGCATTACAATATTGTGTTACTCCCTAAAAAAGTAACTAATTACGTTACTTAGTTACTTTTTATGGAAAGTAATGCGTTATATTACTTTTGCGTTACTTTCGCGTTACTTTTTAAATATAAGCAGGGCTTGATTGTTTTTAATATAAGATGTTCTATTTATAGCAAATGTAAAAGCCCTTTCACACCAAAAAGTGTACTGAATAAACCTCAGGCTGAAGGAAAAGTAAATTCACGTCTGTACAGTAGAACGCAGGAGAAGAAACACTCTTCAGCAATAAAAAAACAAAGCACAATTGTTAGTTTCTCTAAAGTCATTTTTGCTTATTAGTACGGTTGAACTGGATCAGCAAAGGTCAGCAGCAAAGACATCAGTTAATAAAATGGGATTAGATACATTTGTGTTAGTTAACATTTAATTATTGCAGGTTTGCGTCATATTCTGAGTTTGCATTTCACTGTTTTAATTCATTTTGATGAATACTAAATCTGTTTTTTGTGAGTGGGATGAATTACTGCACATTCACATTTAGTCTAGAACTACAGTAGCATCATGTTCACACAGCGCACACAAGGCCTCTGTACTCCCGATTTCTCCCAATATGGGTACAGCAGAGCTGTCAGTCAATAAATGGGAAATCAAAGTAACTGGCATTACTTTTTTGAAAAAGTAACTCAGATATTCTCTTGTAAATAAAAAAAGTAATGCGTTACTTTACTAGTTACTTGACAAAAGTAATCTGATTACGTAACTCGCGTTACTTGTAACGAGTTACCCCCAACACTGGTGCTTACCATATTCATAGATTTACACATTGGGAATTAACATTATTCAAATGAAGTCAAATAAAGAGTTTCTTTCTTCTGCTGAACACAAAAGAAGATATTTTGATTAAAATATATAAATATATATATATATATTTTTTAAAAATCTAATGGAAGACACAGAAGAAAGACGTCTCTTTAAAAATTGGACACACGTCCCTTTACTTTCCTAATGCTCGTCTTTCACATAAAGATTAAACTTATTCAAATTAAACCTCGACACAGCCCAGATCCATGATATGCAAATAGCCTGTGGATTCCGGAAGTGACACAGACGCGCATGTGCAGAACTGTCAAACTCAGCGCTAATGTCACCACCACCCAAACACTGAAAACACGACTCGGCTGACCTGACAGTTACTTTATTATTCGCCTTTCAGCCATGGGACCTCGACTTAAATTACGAAAACAACACTGCTGGCGCATCTCGACTGGGAAAATAACCTGTGTTCCTCCTCAAAGCTGTGCGTGCTGAAAGAAAACAGTCCCCTGAAGTCGTTGAGCGCGAAACCTGACAATCCATGGGCTGGAAAAATGTGATTCAGGAAATTCAGGCGTAGTTTCGCTCGTCCGGTTGTTTACACATATATATATTTTTTTTTCGGACGAGGTCTCTGCTCGTATAAAGTACATTTTCAGTGGTCGCTGTTGTTTTGGGATCATACTAGCTAACTGGGTTGGATAGTGACACGTTGCGCGCTAAGCTAATTTAGCATTTAACTCGGGTGATTCAGACGCACAGTAATCCGTTTAGAAGACGTTGTTGCTTTGAAAGACGCACACATCTACATACAAAACACGGGAAATACAGTTCAAGTCAACCTGAATGATTTGCTAAAGTCGTGGTGGGACTGGGTAGTTTTGCCTGGCCTGATTTGGGATCAGAGCTGAAGCATCTCTTTAATTTCACGTTTTCTCTTGGGATGACTAAAGTTACTGACGGGTGCAGGAGATGACCTGTAAGTGAGCTAACCAGCCTGCCGTGTGTTAGTAGAGGAGCATGATGGCTCAGCAGGAGAACGGACGTCTGTTTGAGGATACTCTGAGTGTGATGACTCTGGGCAGTCAGTTTGATGAGGAGAGCTCTTTCGGATCCGACTCTGAGATCAACGGCTTCGCCAGCTCGAGACAAACTGACAAGTATGGGTTCATCGGAGGAGCCCAGAAGTACTCATCCGAATCGTAAGTGCGCTGGTCTGCCAGCTGTTCGGCGGATCCCACCCGATCCTGTCTGTGTTGCTTGGTTTTGGGTGGTCGAGGTCGTGATGAAGCGTGGAACAGAAAGTACTGCATGTTTGGACTTTGATGGGTGTGTGAGTAACGTTAGTAGGAAAGCATTTGAAAGCAACATAGTTTAGATCCGTGACATACTTAAACAGAAGCATTCAAAACAAAATGTGTGAAGGAATTACTGTTGCTTAACCTATTTAATGCCATGCTATATGAATTTATTATATATGTATGAAGGCATATTTATTATTAACTATATAGCCCAATGCAAAAACAGAACAGCATCTCTTCAAAAAGTTAGTTGAAGAATACTTTATTCCTGGTGGCAGATTTAGCCTTTTAATTAGACCCTTTAAATGTAGTAATAATAATAGTAATATACACTACTAGTCCATTTTTTAAAGTCTCTATTGTTTTTTAATTCTCTTATGCTCACAAAGGCTACATTTATTTGATCAAAAAATAATACAGTAAATAATATTTTGATAGTTTTTTAAAAAATATATTTAATATCTAACCTATTTGTGTGTATAGTGAATTAATTTTACAATTATTAGTACAAAAGAACAGTTTGTAAAATGATAATTTTAATATCTATGTTCTATTTTGTGGGTGAAAATATATAAATTATTGCATTTTAAAATATATAAAATTATTATAATTGTATTGTAAATTAATGTAAAAAACAGAAATATTGTGATTTTTTTTTTTCTTTGGAAAAGAACTGTTTTCAGGTTTAATATCTGTTTTCTGTTGTATGCGCATGTATACATTTATATAATTATATGTACTGTATACAGCTCATGTCATGTGACTGTTTGCACCAGCCGTGGAAAATGTTCACATGAAATTAGTAATTGAACTGTAATTTTGCTTAATACAAAAGCACCACAATCCCTCCCTTTAAAAAAATGATAAATGGGAGGTTGACTGGTCAAACTAAAGCCAACAAAATCAAAACATAGCATGCAACCATGTATCTTAAACTCACCAAGATTAGCTAGTCTATTTTCAGAGTTTATGAATCTGTTTTATGTAACTCGTTGAACCTGTTTTGACCGGTGTATGAAACTGACAGTTTTCTTTTCATTGAAAAAAAGGGGGTTAAAAAGTTCTATGTTAGTTTTCATTGATGTGGTTTGAATGGAGTGTCAGGGTGTTTCATCTCGTTTGCTTTGCAGCCAGTTGCAGTCCTGTTAAAGCTTCCTGTCTTTTATCAGCGAGGCATCTGCCCCAGGTTGGCGTCTTAATTAACACACTGTAGTCTACAGAGAAGAACACATTCATGTTGTTTACAGATACGCCTGGATTTAGGATTGTCACCACTCCATTGTGAAGAATAACGGTTTTAAACAGTAGCCTGAGACGGCAGCAGGGCTGGCTATTCGTTGTGAATTGTTAAAGAGCATGGAATAGATGAGTAAGTGATAGTTGTCCCTCTGTACTGAGTGTACAGCCGCTTTCCGTTTCCTGTGGTTTATGGGAGTGCTGGTGCCCTGAGGTCTCTGCCAACTACTGGAGAGAGAGCGGCCCCAAACTGAACTCTCATGAAAACGGTTTTAGTTTCCTCTGTTTTTAGTCAAAATTGCTCTGGAAAATGAAAAGGAAAAAAACCTGCACGTTGTAGCTTAATAGCAAAAATATTTAAAGAAACATTGCTTTCAGATCAAATTTCTAGTGGTTAGGATCGGTGTCTAAGTAAAGGGGAAGCTAGCTGGTGGTAGGTGTGCTGGCAAACTGCTATTTAAATGTCTCGGCCACAAGCTGAATGGTTCAAATTTGAATAGGGGAAACACAAAAGGGAAAGATAACAGGCCTGTTCATTATCTTTGCAGTAGCCTTAGGCAAAGTAGTTCACCACAGGTCGAACCCAGGGAGATTCTCACTGAAATTAGTCAGGATGAAAGTGTCTAATCATCTACTGAATGGCTATTTACATTAGTCATGAAATTTGAATTATTCTGCCCTCATTTTTTTTATATATATATATAATTAAGCTTTTTTCAGTATCTAATTGCTCTCCTTCATAAGTTTTATGTCAGTAAGATTACAGCTCTTATGCTCACCAAGGCTGCATTTATTTGATTGAAATAAAACCAGCAGTGCTGTGAAATATTATTACTATTTCAAATAAATATTTTCTGTTTTAGTGTATTGTAAGTTGTAATTTATTCCTGTGATGAAAAGCTGAATTTTCAGCGTCATTTCTCCAGTCTTCAGTGTCACGTGATCCTTCAGAAATCATTCTAATATGCTGATTTGATGCTTAAGAAACATTATTATTATCAATGTTGAAAATAGTTGTGCTGCTTAATGGTTTTGTGGAAACTGTGATATATTTTTAATGGTTCTTCGATGAATAGAAAGATTAAAATAACAGCTTTTGTTTGAAACGGTCATCTTTTGTAACATTATAAATGTCTTTACTCTCACTTTTGATCAGTCGAATGCATCATTGCTGAACAATAGTATGACTTTCTTTGAAAAAAAGGTAAATAAATAAAATAAACAAATTAATTAATTAAATTTAAATAAATAAATAAATACTCTTACTGACCCCAAACATTTGGGGTCAGTAATATGTGTGAAAAACGGTTTCACGGTTTGTTCATGCCTCTCTTATTATGACTTACCAAACGCAGGTGTGATTGGGGAACTCATATTGAAACTTATATAACATGATTTCTGTGCATTGTTTATGCTTTGCATATATAAGTTACCTTTAATACAGTAAAGTACATCATATAAAATATATGGAAACTTCAAAAAAACTTAGCAGCTGTTCATACTCTTGGTTTGTAAGAATCTTATTTGAGATATCTTATTAGTTACTATAGTTATATAATGTTGTTGTTGTTTGTAATCTTGATGTTGAATAAATGTCCCAGTATCTTTCTTTCTTTCTTCGTTTTTGTTGTAGTTGTGATAGTTAAGTATCTATATGAAGGACTTAAATGTGATGAGTGACATTTTGTTTTATAGTTGACCCAAAAAGAAACGTTTTGTCATCATTTACTCCTCCTCATATCCAAACCCTTATGACTTCATTTCTTTCTTTCGTGGAACACAAAAGGAGAAGTTAAAGGGATAGTTCACCCAAAAATGAAAATTCTGTCATTAATTACTCACCCTAGTGTTGTTCCAAACCCGTAAGACCTTCGTTCATCTTAGGAACACAATTTAAGATATTTTTAGTCCAAAGTGATGCAGTAGAGACAAAAATGTGGAAAAAAGTAGTTATTTTTGTTTTCTTTGTGCAAAAAAAGTATTCTCGTAGCTTCGTAACTTTACAGTTGAACCACTGATGTCACACAGACTACTTTGTCGATCATCTTGGTACTTTTCTGGACCTTGAACGTGGTAGTTACCTTGCTGTCTATGGGAGGGTCAGAGAGCCCTCAGATTTCATCAGAAATATCTTAAATTGTGTTCTGAAGATGAACAAAGGTCTTACGGGTTTGGAACAACACGAGGGTGGGCAATTAATGACATAATTTTCATTTTTGGGTGAACTAACCCTTTAAGCAGAATGTTTCCCCAGCTATTTTCCATACATCAGTAGTGTAAAGATTAGAGAAGTAATCGGTTGTGAGATGTGCCGTATTGTAATCGATTAGGAGAATTGTGAGAACTAATAACATTTGGCATCTCCTTTTATAAGGAAAATGTAGAGTTCTTATTCTTTTTTCTCTCGTACACAGGGCTCAAGAAGTGCCTCTGGAAGTGTTGAGGCACAGGGAAGCCAAATGGTTGGATATGCTGAACCACTGGGACAAATGGATCAGTAAAAGGTTCAAGAAGGTAGGAGCCACAATTAGGTTTGTTACAGTGAGGAAATTTTCCCACCGGTTAATCGACGTGTGACAACACCGGTATCACCGCGGGGCAGGGGGCGTTCCCTCTTTTTCTCGCTTTCCTTCGCTTTTAAATAGCTT
>NW_015505680.1:390792-427208 GCF_001515645.1 Sinocyclocheilus grahami
GAGGGTGAGCAATTAATGACATAATTTTCATTTTTGGGTGAACTAACCCTTTAAGCAGAATGTTTCCCCAGCTATTTTCCATACATCAGTAGTGAGAAGTAATCGGTTGTGAGATGTGCCGTATTGTAATCGATTAGGAGAATTGTGAGAACTAATAACATTTGGCATCTCCTTTTATAAGGAAAATGTAGAGTTCTTATTCTTTTTTCTCTCGTACACAGGGCTCAAGAAGTGCCTCTGGAAGTGTTGAGGCACAGGGAAGTCAAATGGTTGGATATGCTGAACCACTGGGACAAATGGATCAGTAAAAGGTTCAAGAAGGTAGGAGCCACAATTAGGTTTGTTACAGTGAGGAAATTTTCCCACCGGTTAATCGACGTGTGACAACACCGGTATCACCGCGGGGCAGGGGGCGTTCCCTCTTTTTCTCGCTTTCCTTCGCTTTTAAATAGCTTAGTAAAAGCGGCGTGCTCATTTTACTTTCACTTTCAAATTAGGGATGCTCCGATCCGCCTTTTTCGCCTCCGATTCCGATACCTAGGGTTCGGTATTGGCCGATACCGATCCGATACCACTGAAGTTTTTTTCCCTCATTTAAATAAATATAGAATTTATATATCTCAGTGTGTGGAACTGATAATCATTCTTTCACAATCTACTAGATACAGACTACTTCATTATAAAGAAAAATAAACAATAAATATGAAAAAATAAAGGCCTATGTGTATTTAGAATCTATGACAAAAAAAATTCCTAAACTAGGTTAGTGGATAATTCGGCAGCAAAAGTTATTCTAGAAAAATCAATCAGTGCACAATAATTTTAGAAATCCAAACATTTAGTGAAAAAACTATATTTTGTGGGGAACAAATAAAAGTGTTGCACTAAATATGGTAAAATGTTACACATTGCTATTTGTCTTATAAAATCCATTCATTAAAAACATTCCGGATTTGGATCGGCCCTCTCTGACGGATACCCGATCCGAGAAAAATGGCACTATCGGAGCCGATACCCGATATGAATATCAGATCAGCGCATCCCTATTTCAAATAGCGGCAATTCGGCGTAAAACAATTATTAGTTTTTAGTTCGTCCTTATTTTCCTTATTTCACTTTTAAATAGCTTAAAAGCGCCGTACGCATTTTACTTTCACGTTCGAATTGGCGGCAGTTCGGCATCAATTGCTTGAATGCAACAACAAAATACAACGTCAAACTCACTTTAGCCTATATATAAAACACAGAACTTTTATTTACAAAACAAATAAAAATACACCATGCTAAAGGGCAGGCTATGCCTATAATATAATATAACAAATAACTTACAAAAAGTTTAAATAGGTATACAAAACTGGAAATAGGCTAAGTAAACATGTATAATATATAACCAAATAAGAAACGTAGAACGTTTATTAGCAAAACGAGTAAGAAAGCTTGGAGGCACGGCATACACCTTGATGTCAAATAAAATAAATAAATGACACAAAGTTTAAATAAAGTAAAAATCAGCAAAAAATGTGGAACCAATTAAATAAGAAACGAATGTTTAAAAAAAACTTCCAAATCACCTTAGATAAACGGCAAAAGTCAACAGGCTTTTCAAAATGAAAAACAGGCGCTTTTGCATTGCGTTTCGAAACTAAATCATCCGCCATCGTCTTTTCTGTCTCACCTCACTCTTCTTGTCAGTCAGCTCGACTCACTCTCCTCACTGGATAAATTAAATCTGATCTGTGATGCGACTGTCGTTTGGCACGCTGCATTGAGTAGCCGCGTTCAGTTTTTTAAATGTAAGTTGCTTACTTTTACTGAACTAAATGATTTTTATTACTACAAAAAATCTAAACGACGGTGGGGGTCAGTGCCGCGGTGGGCAAGTGACGTAACCGGTGTTGCGGCTTAACACCGGTATCACTGTCAGCAAGTCTAGCCACAATCAACGTTCACTAAATTCTTCAGTCAGTTGTATTCTAGTCCACTGCATGTTCCCAGGAACAGATCAGTGATGTAAGATGTTTGCCAATGTCTTGCATGTAAGCACTAGAACTGAGAAAGAAGGCATAGGTACACCAAACCATGAAAACATGAGGAAATCATCTCCATATATCAGGACTTGGGGCTTTAAATTATGAGTGTCATCTTCTTTTCTTCCCCTTCTCGTTTTTCCTCTCATTGACTTGCTCTGACCCACTGCTGCTTGAATTAATTAAAAACCTCAGCAGAATGACACCAATACACAATCGTTCCAACGCGGCCCTGTCTGGACAAGCCTAATATCACATCAGCTTTCCTTATATGGTCTTCAGTGATGTGTGTATCTATTAGTCTGAGTGTTCTCCTCTGTTTTTCTCTTAAGCTTTATAAAGCTTTCACTGGGAGTGAGGCCTCTTCAGGTAAAGACAACAGAAGAGTTTTGCCAAAGGATTTCTTAACAGTCTTTGATGGCCTTTATGTTTGCATGCCTGTGTAACTGTGTGTGCTCGTTCTTGTGTCACACAGAGTTTGAAAGCAATGACACGCAATTGTGGGGTTGGGAATTGAGAACCGGTTCTTACTGAACCCAGATGAATTTCATGACATTTTCATGGCGAATCCAGAATAATGTTACCTTTTTGGTAAAATAATCAAGATTATGGAGAAATAGACATTACTATATTCTAACTCTCTTTCTATCTATCTATCTGTCTGTCGGTCTGTCTGTCTGTCTGTATCTATTACTATTACTGAATATGAGATCCTATACAAAAATTTGACTATATTCTAACTCTCTTTCTATCTATCTATCTGTCTGTCGGTCTGTCTGTCTGTATCTATTACTATTACTGAATATGAGATCCTATACAAAATTTTTTAAAAATTAAAGAATGCAAGATATATCTCTACTGTTACGGTTATTGGCTGATATTAGAGATTTTTTTAAAAACTGATTCATATTGACACATTATATATTTAACTGCATGCTCATTTTCACCTATTTTTACATTTACCTTTACTGTCAATTTTACGTTTGCTTAAAGCCACCCAAAAATGAAAATTACCCCATGATTTACTCACCCTCAAGCCATCCTAGGTGTAAATGACTTCTTCTTTCAGAAGAATATTAAGTTAAATATAAAAAAATGTCCTGGCTCTTCCAAGCTTTATAATGGATGGGTGCACTTTACTTAGCTTCAAAATCTCGACCTCCATTCACTGCCATTATAAAGCTTTGAAGAGCCAGGACAGTTTTTTTTAAATAACTCCGACTGTATTCGTCTGAAAGAATAAAGTCATATACGCCTAGGATGGCTTGAGGGTGAGTAAATCATGGGGTAATTTTCATTTTTGTGTGAACTATTATTAACCTTTAAAGTTAAAAAAACTAATTTAATAACACTATTAAATGTAATCTGTAGCTTACATTCAAAATGAATGTCTTTTTTTCATACTGTACATCCTATTTATACAGTGGGTACGGAAAGTATTCAGACCCCCTTAAATTTTTCACTCTTTGTTATATTGCAGCCATTTGCTAAAATCATTTCAGTTAATTTTTTTTCCTCATTAATGTACACACAGCACCCCATATTGACAGAAAAACACAGAATTGTTGACATCACCTAGGATGGCTTGAGGGTGAGTAAATCATGGGGTAATTTTCATTTTTGTGTGAACTATTATTAACCTTTAAAGTTAAAAAAACTAATTTAATAACACTATTAAATGTAATCTGTAGCTTACATTCAAAATGAATGTCTTTTTTTCATACTGTACATCCTATTTATATATCCTTTGAAGTAATGCAAAGGCAATAAACAGAAAATGCATCTTTCTGTTGGTTCTTGTCTTTATTGGTCACATGTAATAACAAAACCAGTGCAGCCAGTGTTGTGTGACAAGAATCTTTAGGGAACCCAAATCAGAACGTAGAATCAGAACCAGCATAGTTAAAATGTTAAATCATAAAGTGGCTTTTGTGTTAAAGGGAAACTGACATATTTGTGTCAATTAACCATTTGAAAATGATGTCTGGATTACCTGTTTTGTGTAATCACAGTGAACGCATGCTGGTCCCTGCTTATCTGAAAATGTCCCCATCAGTGTGTGACGTTCAGACCTCTGTCACCCACAGGTGCGACTGCGATGTCAGAAAGGAATCCCACCTTCGTTGCGAGGCAGAGCCTGGCTCTACCTGTCGGGCGGAAAAGTGAAAAGAGAACAAAACAGCAGGAAGTTTGAGGTGAGTCAGGCATTCACATGATTATAGCTGATTTGAGGAGGTCACTCTAGATGTTGTTGTATCATTATGCATTTCTTACTGTAACGCTTCTCAAACTTAAAGTTGTGGCCCCACTATTTTTCTAAACGTGTTTACACACGTGTTAAACCTGTGCAGCGTTCCCTGTGCTTAAACTAATGCATGTTTATGACTGTGAGATAAACCTGTGTTTGTGTCGTTGTTAAATAGGAGTTGGACAGCATGGATGGAGACCCTAAGTGGGTTGATGTGATAGAAAGAGACCTACATAGACAGTTCCCCTTCCATGAGATGTTTGTGTCCCGAGGAGGTCATGGGTTAGTCAACACAATTTCATATACATATATTTGTACATACATTTTTGATCTATTTTATTTCTGTCTGACTGATCTATTTTATTTGTCTGTCTGTTTGAACAGGCAGAAGGACCTGTTCCGGGTGTTGAAGGCTTACACCCTGTACAGACCAGATGAGGGTTACTGCCAGGCTCAGGCTCCTATAGCAGCAGTGCTTCTGATGCACATGCCTGCTGAGGTACAGTGTATTATAAAGTTGTTTGCAATGCTTATTCTAGTGCACATTCTCATTAGGTAATGCTTACTTGATTGATTAAGTGATTATTGAAATTATACTTTTTTTTTTGTTTTATTGGTGTATGTTTACTCAGGATGCATTTTGGGGGCTGGTTCAGATTTGTGAGAAGTACCTCCCTGGATATTACAGCGCAGGCCTGGTAAGAGCTCTAAATGTTACTTGCTATATGAGAAATAAATGTAACTACTTAACAAATCTAATCCAAAAAGGGAAAACAGGAAATGCTTGTGAGATCTAGGTGACATTATGTGTAAAAGTTCATTATCTATTGCCTGATGACATTATGACTGTCCTGCATTTTCCAACCATGTAATAAAATATTTGAATGATGAGCATCGTGAACGAAGATCAACTGTTATGCACTTTTATAGTTTTAGGTAATTGACGAGTTCACGGGTTCATAGTTTGCATTCTATTCATAGCATTCATTTCTGAAGTTCCCGTTTTCGATCTGCAAGCATTGAGTCATGTTTCCTGAGACAAAAAAATATGCTGTAGCTGCCAGTAAAAATTAAAACAAAGCTTTTTTTGTTTTTGCTCAAAGGTGATGTAAGTGTCACGAATGTTGGGTAGTAAATTAAATAGCTGTTGGCAAAATTAATTTAGATCTAATCTATGATCCTTCATGCCTTTCTAATGTAAATCATGGGGTAATTTTCATTTTTGTGTGAACTATTATTAACCTTTAAAGTTAAAAAAACTAATTTAATAACACTATTAAATGTAATCTGTAGCTTACATTCAAAATGAATGTCTTTTTTTCATACTGTACATCCTATTTATATATCCTTTGAAGTAATGCAAAGGCAATAAACAGAAAATGCATCTTTCTGTTGGTTCTTGTCTTTATTGGTCACATGTAATAACAAAACCAGTGCAGCCAGTGTTGTGTGACAAGAATCTTTAGGGAACCCAAATCAGAACGTAGAATCAGAACCAGCATAGTTAAAATGTTAAATCATAAAGTGGCTTTTGTGTTAAAGGGAAACTGACATATTTGTGTCAATTAACCATTTGAAAATGATGTCTGGATTACCTGTTTTGTGTAATCACAGTGAACGCATGCTGGTCCCTGCTTATCTGAAAATGTCCCCATCAGTGTGTGACGTTCAGACCTCTGTCACCCACAGGTGCGACTGCGATGTCAGAAAGGAATCCCACCTTCGTTGCGAGGCAGAGCCTGGCTCTACCTGTCGGGCGGAAAAGTGAAAAGAGAACAAAACAGCAGGAAGTTTGAGGTGAGTCAGGCATTCACATGATTATAGCTGATTTGAGGAGGTCACTCTAGATGTTGTTGTATCATTATGCATTTCTTACTGTAACGCTTCTCAAACTTAAAGTTGTGGCCCCACTATTTTTCTAAACGTGTTTACACACGTGTTAAACCTGTGCAGCGTTCCCTGTGCTTAAACTAATGCATGTTTATGACTGTGAGATAAACCTGTGTTTGTGTCGTTGTTAAATAGGAGTTGGACAGCATGGATGGAGACCCTAAGTGGGTTGATGTGATAGAAAGAGACCTACATAGACAGTTCCCCTTCCATGAGATGTTTGTGTCCCGAGGAGGTCATGGGTTAGTCAACACAATTTCATATACATATATTTGTACATACATTTTTGACCTATTTTATTTCTGTCTGACTGATCTATTTTATTTGTCTGTCTGTTTGAACAGGCAGAAGGACCTGTTCCGGGTGTTGAAGGCTTACACCCTGTACAGACCAGATGAGGGTTACTGCCAGGCTCAGGCTCCTATAGCAGCAGTGCTTCTGATGCACATGCCTGCTGAGGTACAGTGCATTATAAAGTTGTTTGCAATGCTTATTCTAGTGCACATTCTCATTAGGTAATGCTTACTTGATTGATTAAGTGATTATTGAAATTATACTTTTTTTTTTGTTTTATTGGTGTATGTGTACTCAGGATGCATTTTGGGGGCTGGTTCAGATTTGTGAGAAGTACCTCCCTGGATATTACAGCGCAGGCCTGGTAAGAGCTCTAAATGTTACTTGCTATATGAGAAATAAATGTAACTACTTAACAAATCTAATCCAAAAAGGGAAAACAGGAAATGCTTGTGAGATCTAGGTGACATTATGTGTAAAAGTTCATTATCTATTGCCTGATGACATTATGAATGTCCTGCATTTTCCAACCATGTAATAAAATATTTGAATGATGAGCATCGTGAACGAAGATCAACTGTTATGCACTTTTATAGTTTTAGGTAATTGAAAGCTTATATGGGTTCCTCACACACGTTCACGGGTTCATAGTTTGCATTCTATTCATAGCATTCATTTCTGAAGTTCCCGTTTTCGATCTGCAAGCATTGAGTCATGTTTCCTGAGACAAAAAAATATGCTGTAGCTGCCAGTAAAAATTAAAACAAAGCTTTTTTTGTTTTTGCTCAAAGGTGATGTAAGTGTCACGAATGTTGGGTAGTAAATTAAATAGCTGTTGGCAAAATTAATTTAGATCTAATCTATGATCCTTCATGCCTTTCTAATGTGAATGTGGAATTGCTGCTGTGAAAGTAACCTGTGAGTTATAGAATCTGAAAAGAAGGGCCCTGTTTGCTCCAAATAGGGCTGTGAGATTAATCAAAATCGAATCGCAATCGCGATTTGAGACGTTGCGGTTTGCTAATCGCAAAGCCTGCGATGTGGACGCGATATTACTCTGTTCCAAAGCATATGCATGACTGCCAGCCTTGAGTGGCAGCCTTACTAACCAATAGAGTGAGCGCACCTCCGTTCTCCCCAATCAGCACTGCTCTAGCCAACTGCGCCCACCATTAAAAAAACAACAACAAACAAACAGAAATCGGGAGAGAGAGTGTGTGTGTGATTATGGCATCTACAGGGTCAGATCGATAGTTAGGCAAATTAATACTAAAGAAAAACTTAAGTAATATGAGATTACTTCGGCTTCAAAATGACAGACACCAAACAAAAAAGGTAACGTTAATTTGCAAGAGCTGTGTCACAACACATCAAGAGCTCCCTTATCGGTTCTGCTTTCAGTACTGGAGAGTAAAAGATACATTCCTAGATGTTTTTATTAGTACATATACGTTATCTTGCACATTTTATCTCCCCAACAGATTCTAATTTGAAAGAAGTTTATAATGCTTGTTCGCTATTCCCAATTCAGAAGACTGCACACACAGCCTGTGTCTCTGAATGCTTCTCATACTCGCTCCTCTCTGCCGCGTCTCACGGAGGAGCCGTTTAAACTTGCCGCACACACGCAGCCTGTCTCGTAATGCTCGTTTATACTCGCACTCATCTCCGCACCGCAAGTCTCCACGAGCGCATCTTGGCAATATGGACGAGGCTAGATGCACACACGCAACCTGTGTCAATTCGCGCCTGGCTCCAAATTTAAAGCAAGTGTAAATTCAGTCTAACTGCTTTGCTAATTTCACTTGGATTAAATGAAACATTCAGCACATCTGTTCTATTCCACTTTGTTCTTAAAATCCCAAATGCTTAAAAATGAACAAATCAGCCTCTGTAACCTATGTAATACTTTAATAATTGACTAAAGTAATACAGTTCTTTATTTACACAAAATAAACTAATCTTTCCTGTGAAATTCAGTAATTAAGTAAATTCTGTAAAACTAGTAATATCATTATAATATTCTCTGCTGAAAAAAACAATAGAGCCCCTCCTAAAACACAATAGAAAATGTAATGGATTTAAGGTAAATGAACTTTTCCACGACATTCTAATTTATTGAGATGCATCTGTATAATGAAAATTATATTGGTTTAATGTAAACTATAATGGTGTCTACTGGCATTTGAGGAATTCTATTGGTGGGATGTAATCTGGCAGATGGGAAACAATAGAACAACAGAAATTCCTATTGGAATAATGCCCAAAACACACTACAAAAAGGAATTTTGTAGTTGTTTTAATGGAAAACCATAAGAATTTCTGTGATGGTTTCTATTGTTTTTTTCAACAGGGTAACGATACCCATACTGTGCTGCACACTGAAGCTGAAGCTTGACTTTGCAAAATTAAAATCGCAATCGCATTATCTGTCAAAAAAAATTAGATATTTTCCCCAAATTCCCCACAGCCCTAGCTCCAAGACAAAGAAAAAGACCCCGCCGTCCTTATGCCAGTGTTGTTTGTGTTGTAGGAGGCCATACAGTTGGATGGAGAGATCTTAAATGCGTTATTAAAGCGTGTATGCCCTCCTGCTTATCGCCACCTTGAGAAACACAAGATGGAGCCCATCCTCTACATGACGGAGTGGTTCATGTGTGCATTTTCCAGAACTCTACCCTGGTCGTCTGTTCTCAGAGTGTGGGACATGTTCCTGTGTGATGGTGAGATTCACTTATACGCATATTACCACACATGCAGGTTTGTGTTTTTCTTTCTGACTGCATGTTCTTTGCTGTTACTATAGGAGTGAAGATAATGTTCCGTGTTGGACTGGTGTTGCTGAAATGCATGCTGGGATCTCGTGAGAAACTGAAGGCTTGTCCTGGTCAGTATGAGACTATGGAGCTTCTCAGGGCCCTGGAGCCACGATACTTGCAGGAGGGGTTTCTCATACATCAGGTATCACACATTCTCATTCTGTTGTACTGCATTTGGGTTTTGATTAGATTTGATTGATATACCCTGTTTTTGTTAGTTTTTTTAAAGTGATGTAGATACCAATTATTTTTTTACATTTGTGTATAATAGCTGATATGTAGAATCAGTATTTAATAATTGTTTTATTGATGCATGTTTGGCACATTAGTAGCTAAATAATAATACAAATAAAACTTTTTTTTTCAATAATAATCATCATACACGCTCATTCAAAAGTTTGGGGTTATTACGATATTTTAAATACTTTCATTATGCTTATGCTGACCAAGGCTGCATTTATTTTGATCGTAAATTCAGTAAAATATTTTTGCAATTGTTTTCAATTTGAATATATTGTAAATATAATTTATTCCTATGATGATCAACTGAATTTTCAGCAGCCATTACTCCAGTCTTCAGTGTCACATGATCCTTCAGAAATCATCCTAATTTGCTGATTTGCTGCTCAAGAAACATTTCTTATTATTTTCAATATAGTGATGTGTTGCTTAATATTTTTGTGGAAAATGTTATACCCTTTTTTCAGGATGAGTTGATGAATGGAAAGTTAAAAAGAACAGCATTTATTTGAAATATAAATCTTTTGTAACATTATAAATATTTTAAGAATAAAAGTATAAATTTCTAAAATTCTTACAGACCCCAAACTTTTCAACAAAAGTGTGCATAAAATAATTTTAGTTTGAAAAAACGACTTTACATAAATATAAAGATCCTTGTTAAACTAAAGGAATACTAAATAATCAAATCTTTATACACTAATATAATGGCAAGAGTTTTACCGTTTTGTTGTGGATTTTGTTGTCACTAATATTACAAATAGGCTACAAAGAATTAAAAAATCTTCCTGTTGGGTTTTAAATGCAAATCAAACCAAATCTAACTTTAGCTTATGCTAGTTTAGCTTATGTCTGAATTTCATCATTTTATTAACATGAACAATGACTTAAAGTGTTGCTCAACCTTTAAACACTCCTGTTAACAGTTTTTGGGGTGCTATTCTTCAAAGACCCAACAGGTTTTATTGTCATGTGGGAACTTTCACTCATTGATGCATTTTATTTGCATCATGTAAAAAACATTTATGAGCATGACATTGCTGTTGAGTGTAGTGGTCAAAACAACAAGGATAGACATTGAGGAGTATGAAGCTTATCTTCTGCACATGCAGGTATTAGAGCTGCCCATATCTGCTCGGGACGTCGAGCGAGAGCACCGCATGCAGCTCAAGCGCTGGCGGAAAACCCACGGCGAGCTCAGCTACAAGTCCCCTCCCAGAATGCACGGCACTCGGGCCATCATGTCTGCAGAGCCACACACCCGCCAAGACCTCCGCCAGAAGCCCACCATCGTAGTCCAGTATCCGGTGCCCTCAGACACTAAATCCGAATTCGCTCGCGTCAAGAAGAGAAGCACTATCCGAAAAGCCTCCAATCCCACACTGGACATCCCAAACCCATATGCCCTGCCAACAGACCCCAAACCAGCCTCTCTTTATAATCAAACACAAGAGACAACCTCAAACAATCAGTCCAACCATCCTCCTCCATCACTACAGCAATCCCTCCTCACTACACCCGAAAAGACACCCTCTGATCCACCAGCCTCTGTCGTCCCACCCCCACATCCACCTCAACCACCCCAAATCCAACCTTCTGAAAATCTCTCTCGCACACCACCACCTCCCCAACCTTCACCAAAACCCAAACCCGCACATCCGACTGAAATCCCTCACTCCTCCAACCCTGCAGCCACCGTCCAACCACTTTCTCTGCCTAAAGACTCAAGCAACACCAACAACTCAGCCCAGCTGACAGATCCTCCACCCACTACAGACTCCACTCCGCTTCTTTCAGAAGACACACCTGTGAATGGCAACTCAGTCGCTGCTCCCAGAGTTCCTGTTTTACGGATCTTATGTGAGAGTGTGGGTTCAGAGGACACGTACCTGTAGCTCTCCAGGTCAGCATTCAGGGAGAAAACAGTATTGGGAACCAGCATTATGCATGAAAACAAGATGGGAGGAAAAACTATGAATGTATTTAGATTTTCTTTGGGTGAGAGTTTTGGAGGTGACAAGGATCCTTGCCGTCAGTATCTTGTGCCCATCAGTGTGAAGAATTCAGGAATATATAAATCTTAATGACAAGGATTAAATGACTTAAAGACCTCCACAATTTCATTTTGGTGTTCATGCACACAAACCTCCTTTTTTCTCTTGTGCTGGTCCATAATTGACTTCACAGTCTCTGTGTTACAATGTTCAAAAAATCAGACTATTAGATCTTCCATTATTCCTCAGTCATAAGCAGAAAAGACTTTATAATCAAATATGTTTGGCTAGTAATTGTGTTATTCGCTGCTTACCAATATTAGGTCACTTTGCAAGACTTGATAATGTATGACTCTCCAATCTTAACAGTCTTACGTTTACTTACAACTGCCACTATTAAAAGTATTTTTTTTTTTCACTAAATCGTTTAATGTATAACTGTCATAATAAGCGCAAAGGAGCATTTCTTGTTTCAACATAATGTCTGTTACCAGTAGCTACATATGCACTCAAATCTGAGTGAAATTTAAAATATATATATATATATATTTTTGAAGATAATCTTTCTTAGAAGCAATTTAAGTGGAAGCATCCTTATTAAACTTTACTCTGTGAAAAAATGTTTTACCTTTAGGTGTATGAAAGCTTGACACTGGGGCAGTACCTTTCAAGTTACAAATTTGTACCATTAAAAGGTGCATATTATTACCATTGAGAGCCATTTCGGTTTAAATAAGGTACAAATTTGTCCCATTAAGGATGTTTCTCCAGTGACAAGCTGTAAATTTTTTCACACTTTTTTGTGTTTTTTGTTTAAAAACACTCTTGTGATTTTATAAACCACATAGCAAAAAAAAAAAAAAAGTCTATTTCTTGTGTGTTAACATTGGAATCACAAACATAGTTGATGTGATGTTGAAATGATGTTGGAGTGTCTCTTTAACATATCTGATGTATTTATTTTGTTGCTAATATGAGAAACTGAAGACCGTAAACCTATTTCATCTCCAGCCACCAGGTGGCGCACTTTCCATAGAAATGATTCAGTAAGTCAAATGTCAGAGATGTTAACCTGTTACATTGGGAATTTAGTTACTTGTACAGTCATCATCTGTGAAGAGAGGTTTGTTACAAAACAGCTAAAAGTGCTGTTTTTGGTCATAGACGTGATTACATGTTACTGGGGGAGTCATTTTTATTTGCGTTACATTTTAATACAATTTGAGAGATTCTAATCTGTTATATTTTCAGATGCATTTTATAATTTGAGAATATGGGAGCACTGTTTGAATATTTTTTTTTTTTTTTTTTATAAATGCTTACAAATTACTTTGGCAAAAACTTTGATTTCTATGACTAATATATAATCAATCCTCAACAACTGACTTGTCAACTGACCTTTGTGTAGATTTTGTACAAATAAAAGCACTTATAATAAGATCATGTGAATGTGTTCTTGTATTTTACGCACAGGACGAAGGCACCGTTTCCCACTGGGTCACAGGATGTGTCTGTTTTCTGTCACTGCTGTGCTTCAATTATCGTAAGGAAAGCCATCAAAGAGGCTGGTGTAAACTGAAACCTTAATGCTCTGGGTCATCTGCGATGGCCTGTGCTAAGTAGCAAATTAGAGAGTGCCTTACTTTTTTTCTGTCGGAGGTCTAAACACATGTCTCTGGTCACAAATTACCAGTGACAACTGCTTGCCTGAGGTCAAACAGCTTTACACAAACTGCTGCTTTAATGCTGATGATCAGTTTAATGCATACTCTCAAATTAGTCATTTATTCCTGTGATGCAAAGCTGCATTTTCAGCATCAGTACCCCAGTCTTCAGTGTCATATGATCCTTCAGAAATCATTCTAATATGCTGATTTACTGCTCAAAGAGAAGAAAAAATAATATATATATATATAATGTACTCACCCACAGGCCATCAAAGATGTAGATGAGTTTGTTTCTTCACAGATTTGGAGAAATGTAACATTACATCACTTGCTCACCAGTGGATCCTCTGCAGTGTGAACCGCTCATTAAAAAAACACGATAATTCACAAGTAATCCACATGACTCCAGTCCATCAATTAAGGTGACTGTTCAAAATTATAATACAATTAAATGTGTGTTTAAGAGAATTACAAGACAGCTGTTTTACAAAATATGATAATGAATGGTAAACAGATACAGATTTTCATTATTAAAAGAAACAAAATGCTCGCTGGAGAGATGTTTATTTTATAGTTTACAGTAACCTGTATTCAGTTTTATGCTTCTACTGCTTTGGTGCTCTATAATATAAATGTAATATTTGACAGGTTAGCTTGCGTGCTGGTGAGAAACAGACATTTTTAAGCTATGTATCATGGTATGGCACTTCTTTCTTCACCCTAAGGTGCTACAGGTTCCTACCTGTGAAAAAAGACAGACAAGCCTCAGGATAATACCACATATTTTAGGGGTCTGACATTATCAATTGGTCCTCATTTGCACAGGCGCCTAACAGCTCCATTCTTCATACTGGTCTATTTGGCCTGCAGACAGAGAGCAGAGCAGAGCCCATCAGCTGTATGGCACTGGGGGAGCAGATTCAAAATAACAGAAAAAATATTTCTGAGAATCTTTGCATGTAAATTCTACACGTCATGAAAGGATTTCATATATCAACATGACTAACCATGACGAATACACTGAAGAGAATTTGTCTCGAAAACATCACTCTCAACATTACAGTTTTAAACAATGAACAGTTCAAAAACATGATCAGTTTTCAGCGTTGCATGAATCTTCAGGAGGACTAGCTGTAAAATAAACTTTGGGGAATCAATATAAAGTAAAGTTGTTCTTTTAGCTCTCATACACTGTGCCTATAAAAATCTGAAAAAAAAGAAGCAGTATCATTCACTCAGCTCATATAAAACACTCAGCTCTCCTAATAAATTCCATCAGGTGTCTGTCAGTCAAAAACAAAAAATAGCACTTAGTGAGCAGTTCTACTGGACAGAAACAGGATTTTTTTTCCAGTAAAACTTTATTTGGAGTTGGTGATTGGAGCCAATCACAATGCAGCAGTGAAAATCAGTCTAGTATTAAGACTATGATGAATTTTTAATAAGACCTTGAGAAAAAAAGAAATAAAACTTCTTTATTGTAATGGGTGGGCTTATTGTCTGAGATCACAGGAATAATGTAATAACTAAGATACAGTCAGAATATAAAGTTATTATCTTTATCTCTCAAAGAAGGGGTGGCTTGCACTCCGTGTGTGGGGTGGAGGGGGGGGGCTGCAGGTTTTGGCTTTATCCCCACACAAACACACCTGATCCAACTAATCAAACTCCTGCAGAGAGCAGGATAAGCACAATCAGATGCAAGAAAGCTAGAGAACTAAACCACTGAGTCTGCAGGAATCTATGGAATTTCTTGATTGTATTTTCAAACTATTTGCTCTGTAATAGTTTACATACGAATGCCTGACTGATTTAATCTGTTTTATGAAAGATAATATAAATTAAAGAGGTTACATAATAGTAATAATAATAATTGAACCACTTGACCGTGAGGTTTAGAAATTAATTTAGGTGCCGTGAACTAAGAATGAGCATTTTTTTTTAGGAATTATTAATATAGGTTATTATTAAATTATGTAAATAATGCAATATGCTACATGTATGCTATACATAACTTAATTAACTCAATCAAACTCCTGCAGAGAGCAGGATAAGCACAATCAGATGCAAGAAAGCTAGAGAACTAAACCACTGAGTCTGCAGGAATCTATGGAATTTCTTGATTGTATTTTCAAACTATTTGCTCTGTAATAGTTTACATACGAATGCCTGACTGATTTAATCTGTTTTATGAAAGATAATATAAATTAAAGAGGTTACATAATAGTAATAATAATAATTGAACCACTTGACAGTGAGGTTTAGAAATTAATTTAGGTGCCGTGAACTAAGAATGAGCATTTTTTTAGGAATTATTAATATAGGTTATTATTAAATTATGTAAATAATGCAATATGCTACATGTATGCTATACATAACTTAATTAACTTGTGTTAATTTATGCGACTTTGTTAAATTATTACTATTATTAAAGTTAACAAAATAAGGTCTCATTTGTTAATACATTAGTTAATATATTAACTAACAGCGAGCAACATACGTATATGTTTTTACAACACTTAATTAACAATCTTTGTTAATGTCAGTTAATAAAATAACAAATGATCATTTTTTGTTCATTTTAGTTCAGAGTGCATTAACTAATTTAAAAAAAAATACAAATTATGATTAAAAAAATGTTTGAGTAAATGTTGAAATGAACATTAACTAAGACTAAAGGCCGTAGAAGTTGATGTTAACTGATATCAACAAATGAAACCTTGTTGTAAAGTATTACCAATAATTCTATGTAGCAGACAGTATTCATGAATAACTGACTCATTAGCAATAAGCTGAAAATCAGGTCATTGTATCACATAACTGTACATATGTATAAATATAATAATAATAATGCTGAAAAATCTTTGCCTCATGAAAATCTTTAGGAACTATTGTTGACTTGGTTTGTACTGCTCTAATGATAAGTGTGCACTTTTTAAAAGCCACAAATTGAAAACCTCTTGATTTCAGAATCTTTTAGTGTTTTTTTTTTTTTCTGGTGTTAGTATTGCTTTTTTAAATAGCTTTTTTGCAAGAATGTTGTTTTTAGTAGAACCAAAATCTGCAAGAAAGGATGTTAAGAGCTGAGACTGTCCTTTCAGCTGTAACGTATCTGGCTTACTTTGAACTGAATATGATTCCCCATTATGAAAAGCAGAGCTCAAAAACTTTGTCTAAAAGCATGACTGTCTCATCTTCAGCGTGACACTGGATGCTTGAGTTGTCACAGCATGGCAGCTCCTGGACTCTGACATCATGTCTGTCTGTGCCAGATAAGAGAACTGATAAACAGAGGAAGACTCCTGAAGAAAGCAATTCATCAGCACCAAAGGCTTCCAAAAACCTGTACTGACATCTTCACACCAAAGATTAGGCCTTAGGCTAGTTATTTAAAATTATGAGTCAAAATATTGCCTGGAAATGAATTGATTTTAGATTTTAGCTGGAGAGCTTCACATCCAGTAACTTTTCTGTGTGTGTGTGTGTGTGTGTAACACACATATGGTAGATATCAGTGACACCAGGAGGAGCAGACACCCCGATGTGTACTCACACACCCTGTCTCCCCATCCTGTCTCCACACTCCCTAAGGGACTCCATGCAGTAACTCTATTCTGTACATGTTAGTACTCAGAGATGCTGTGCTGGTGCGGGTGTTTGTGTGCATTTTTGTGCAAATGTGTGTTTTCATATGTCATGCAATACTTTAACCAGCATTGACATTTATGTGGGGCACATCCTGCCAATATTACACAATATTACAGTATGCAGTATCGCTCAAAAGTTTGCGGTCAGAGAGAGCTTTTAATATTACATACACTGCTGTTCAAAAGTTTGGGATCAGTAAGACTTGTAATGTTATTTAAAGAAGTCTCTTATGCTCATCAAGGCTGCATTTATTTGATCAAAAATACAGAAATAAAAACAGTAATCTTGCAAAATGTTATTACAATATAAAATTATGGTTTCTATTTTAATATCCTTTAAAACATAATTTATTTCTGTGATGCAAAGCTGAATTTCCATCAGCCATTACTCCAGTATAAAGTGTCACATGATCCTTAAGAAATTATTCTAATATGCTGATTTATTATTAGAATTATCAATGTTGGCAACAGTTGTGCGGCCAAATATTTTTTTGGAAACTGATACTTTTTTCAGGATTCTTTGATGAATAAAAAGAACAGCATTTATTCAAAATATAAATCTTTTCTAACAATATAAATCTTTGCTATCACTTCTTAACAATTTAACACATCCTTGCTGAATAAAAGTTTTACTTTCTTTCAAAAGAAGAAAGAATCAAAATGTACTGACCCCAAACTTTTGAACTGTAGTGTATATTGTTAGAAAAGATTTCTATTTTAAATAAATGCTCTTCTTTTTAACTTTTTATTCATCAAAGAATCCTGAAAAAAGATTAAGCAGCACAACAGTTTCCAGCACTGATAATAAATCAGCTTATTAGAATGATTTCTGAAGGATCATGTGACACTGAAGACTGGAGTAATGATGCTGAAAATTCAGCTTTGCATTACAGGAATAAATTAGATTTTAATTTTACATCATAATACTATTTCACAATATTATTTTTCCCTGTATTTTTGATCAAATAAATGCAGCCTTGATGAGATAAGAAACTCCAAAAATTAAAAAATTGTTCTGATCCCAAACTTTTGACTTGACCGGTAGTGTGTATATATATATATATTAAACAGATAATGTTACAAATTCATAATGTCACAAAAAATTATATTTAAAATAAATGCTGTACTTTTTATATGCTATTATTTTTTATATTTCTGTTCATCATTTCTGAAAAGATGGTCATGGTTTCCACAAAAACAAAAAAAAATAAGCAGCACAACTGTTTTAAATAAACATGATAAAAATCTGAAATTATTTATGAGCAGCAATCAGCAACATAAATAATATTTATAATATACTTTAAAATATATTACAATAGAAAGCAGTTCTTGATCAAATTAAAGCAGCCTTGGTGAGCATGAGAGACTTTTTTTTCATAAACACACACGTATGTGTGTGTGTGTGTGTGTGTGTGTGTGTGATATAAAAACAATCATATAATATAGTATAGTTTAATGTTGAAGTTTTATGTTTATCATTTTGATTATGGTTCTACATTTTCCTTCATTTAAAGCAGTATTATGTTAAAGGGGTTTCCCCAGGCTTACATCAATTATTTTTCCATTCGCCTTTTGTCTTCCAAAAACAAAAAAAGTACTGCTTTCTGATTCAGAGTGAATATCCGTAATATAGGATGGGATGTTTGTCAGGGTGCAGTGAAAGTGAAGTGTAGAAGTTCTATACCCCCCACCCCCAAAAAAAACCTGTATCCTGTATCCTTTTCCTTTTTTGAACTTTTACCAGTATGGCACAAATTGTGCCCCTTTATCCTGTGCATTTGGTTGTGTGTGTGTGTGTGTGTGTGTTTGAAGGGTAGGAAGCGTCTACTAGTCTCCTGTGTAAAAACAAGCTGGCAGAGAGATGTCCTCCGGTCACATCAAAGTAAACACACACACAACAGAGGAAGTAAACTCAGACCCACCGGTGTCAAAGGTCACCACAGTGGCATTGTTGGGAAGGCAGAGCGGATACTGAGTGGGCTGTGACACGTACAGAGAAGCTCTTGAGTGTGTCTGCATATGTATTAATACAGTGGCCTGTGAGAATAGGAAATACGCTGTGCACTAAATGCAGATGCACTAAATCTGACTGCTGTTATTGACATGCAGCCAAAGTGTCTCATCCAAACTGGCTCCCCTTCTTAAAGATGTTTTTGTTTAATAAATGGCCCATAAATCAATGAAACATCCTGTGATTGTGTGTTTTGGGGAAGGTGTGTTGTGCATTTGATATGGGTTGGTTTACAGTAAGGGATATTAGCATCTAAATGAACAGGTGAGATTCCCAAAGACAGTCATGATACATTGTTCACAGTTCCTGTTTTTTGCAGAGTATCAGAGTTTAATTTATTCTGATTATCAATGCACATGTACAGTATATGTGTTGCTCAACTTGCTATGTTTTATAGATTCTGTGACGAGAACTTTACAGTATATACATACATATATACAGTGGGTACGGAAAGTATTCAGACCCCCTTAAATGTTTCACTCTTTGTTCTATTGCATATATATACACACACACACATATTTCATACATTAAATAATTATATTTAATGGAGAGTGTTCCAAATCAGTAATGACAGACATCGAAGCTGCTTGCTATCTGGAACAGCTACAGTATGAGCTGCTGAATATTAAAACAATAGAAGTCAATGGGAAGTTTCCACTATAATATAAAAACAAAAACACTTTAGAGCAGTGCAAGGTTTAATGGTGAAAAGGTGAAGGTGTTTCCTGCTAGCATCCTTCCCATATTCTCATAATAATATTTTTTTGGCAGATGTGCTGATCCGGTCAGTCATTTAGCTTCATAATTTTATGGTGATTCAAGATGTGTCCACAGGTGCGCTCTGGCTCTCGTACACTCTTTCCTTCCGTAATAATCAGATTGTCTATAAAACCTGATACTCGTTTTTTCCCTCTAATTATAGGCATATGCCACTGAAAACCTTGATTGAGCATGCGGGTCCAGTGTGTGCATATTTGACTGCTTTGAGGTCAATTGCGCATAAGATTTCATCACACACACAGATTGTCTAATCACATATGACCATATTGAGACACATACCACACAATGCCCAAATTGCAATCAGCAGAAAAATTGTCTTTGATGCCAATCAGTGGAAGGCCATTAGAGATTAACAAAATGAATTGTACTACATGCATTCACACAAGCACACACTTACACAAATACACACTCACACAGTTGTGTGTTATGTGATACTGAAGGGTTTCATCTCTGTCAGTTAGAGGATCACTTATGCGGCTCTTTTCCCCAGAGGAAATATCCCATCACACACTTAGCCTAAACTATGAGCAGGGCAAAACCATGGCAAGATAATTTACACAACCGTGTGTGCGTGTGTGTGTGTGTAAAAACGAGTTAGATGTCAGGTTTTGTGCAGTTCAGGTTTGCACAGATGTTGCTATGGCAGTGAGCCAGTTCTGTGATGTCATCAGAGAGGCCCACACGTCATCTACAGAGATAAAAACACACAGATTAGGAGGTTAAGGACAAAAAAGGAGAAAAATCTGATAACAGACATAAATTAAACATAATATTATAAATGTTAAACATTGTTTAGTCATTGCACATTTTCCCTGTTAGTATGTATATATACATTTTCATGTACAAAATGTTGCATTTGCTAAGGTCTTCTGATAATGTTAAGGTCTGATAAGGTCTTTAATGTGTTGTGGGGTGTTCTGGATAGTTTATAGTGTCATCATGTTTTGGTCTGTTGCTATGAAGTTGCTAGGGTGCTCTGAGTGTTTTTTTTTTTTGTTGTGGGTGGTTTGTACTGTGTTGCTATGCAGTTGCTAGGGTGTTCTGGATAGTTGTAGTGTTGTGGGTGTTTTTAAGTGCATTGCTATTGTTGTTAGGAAGTTCTGTGTGTGTTGTAGTGTGTTGTTATCCAGTTGCTAGGGTGTTTTTAGTGTTGTGGGTGGTTTCTAGTGTGTTGCCATGCAGTTCCTAGGGTGTTCTGGGTGGTTGTAGTATTGTGAGAGATTTAATGTGCTGCTATGCAGTTGCTAGGGTGTTCTGAGTGGTCTTCAGTGTTGTGGGTGGTTTCTAGTGTATTGCTATACAGTTGCTAGGGTGTGTTCTGTGTTTTTTAGTGTTGTGGGTGGTTTCTAGTGCATTGCTATAGAGTTGCTAGGGTGTTCTCTGTGGTTTTTAGTGTTGTGGGTGGTTTCTAGTGTGTTGCTATGCAGTTGCTAGGGTGTTCTGAGTGGTCTTCAGTGTTGTGGGTGGTTTCTAGTGTATTGCTATACAGTTGCTAGGGTGTGTTCTGTGTTTTTTAGTGTTGTGGGTGGTTTCTAGTGCATTGCTATAGAGTTGCTAGGGTGTTCTCTGTGGTTTTTAGTGTTGTGGGTGGTTTCTAGTGTGTTGACATGCAGTTGCTAGGGTGTTCTGGGTGGTTGTAGTGTTGTGAGATATTTAATGTGTTGCTATGCAGTTGCTAGGGTGTTCTCTGTGGTTTTTAGTGTTGTGGGTGGTTTCTAGTGTGTTGCTATGCAGTTGCTAGGGTGTTCTGGGTGTTCTGTAGTGTTGTGGGAGGTTTCTAGTGTGTTGACATGCAGTTGCTAGGATGTTCTGGGTGGTTGTAGTGTTGTGAGAGATTTAATGTGCTGCTATGCAGTTGCTAGGGTGTTCTGAGTGGTCTTCAGTGTTGTGGGTGGTTTCTAGTGTGTTGACATGCAGTTCCTAGGGTGTTCTGGGTGGTTGTAGTGTTGTGAGAGATTTAATGTGCTGCTATGCAGTTACTAGGGTGTTCTGAGTGGTCTTCAGTGTCGTGGGTGGTTTCTAGTGCATTGCTATACAGTTGCTAGGGTGTTCTCTGTGGTTTTTAGTGTTGTGGGTGGTTTCTAGTGTGTTGACATGCAGTTCCTAGGGTGTTCTGGGTGGTTGTAGTGTTGTGAGAGATTTAATGTGTTGGTATGCCGTTGCTAGGGTGTTCTCTGTGGTTTTTAGTGTTGTGGGTAGTTTCTAGTGTGTTGCTATGCAGTTGCTAGGGTGTTCTGGGTGTTTTTTAGTGTTGTGTGAGGTTTATAGTGGATTGCTATGCAATTGCATATTGCTGGGGTGCTCTGGGTGTTTTTTTAGTGTGTTGCTGTGTGGTTGCGGCATGTTCTGGCTGGTTTTAGTGCATTGTTATGCAGTTGCTTGGGTGATCTGAGTGGTCTTAGTGCATGTATATGCAGTTGCTATGTATAAAGAAGTAAAATGTCTTACATTATATTCACACGTATGTGTCTTAATTTTGTGTATATTCATTTAAAGGCATTTCTTAGCGTAAAAGGAAGTTAATATTGATCGGGATTATACTAGAGCCTTTGTAGTGTTTTCATAATCTCAAACATGCCTGCAGGGCTCAACTGGGCACTTTAAGACTTCCAGGAGTAATTTGTAGTGGAATTGTAATACAAGTATGCAGTTAGTGTGCTTTTGAGTGTGTATTTCCTATAATTAGGGTGTATGAACTGTGTAATAGGAGAGTATTGGAGCGTATGTGTACTTTAAGTGTAAATGGTTCTCCTCCAAAAGGAAGTCAAGGGTTAAGTTTTGACCACGGAAAGAAGGGATGAATGATACTGGAGAGGGAGCAACAAGGGTTCTTCCCTTTCCCAATATATCTGGTTTACAAATGGTGCAATAAGAGTTTGACTGGAAGCTATTAACATTAAAGTACAGTGAGTCTCTGCTATGGTAGACTTGATTTATTATGTAATCTTTACATATTTTACATCATTGCACGTTATTTTATTCCAGTTGTTGGCTTTAATTTATACTTTGTATTTACTTATTATACATTGTGAATGGATTTTTATTTTTATTTTTTTCGTTATTTGTATTTTAATACTTTTTTTTAGTTATTTTCAAATGAACACTTGATCTACTTATTTATGTCACTTCTGTAAATCACTCTAAATGTGCATGAAATGTGGTTTATATATATATATATATATCTGCACAGGAAATATTGAGGCAAAAGGGGATGTAATTTGGAAATTACATTAAAAATTTGACAATTTATTAAGTATCTCAATTCTCTTCCATTCATTTCAACTCTGCTTCTTTCTCTCTCACATTCTCACTATTTTTGTGTTCTTTTTGGACTTGTGCCAAACCTAAATTGGTCCCTTATGCATAGGATAGGGGCAGACGTGAAATAAGTGGTAGCTCATGTAATGTGTGCATGTGTGTGGAGAAACAGACACACGTGGCGTTGTGTGTTGACAGGCCCGTTCATTTTTGACTCTGGCTCTGTGTGTGGTCATACAGCAACTGCAGAGGCCTGTCTATGCACTGATTTTCATTTTCCAAATCATAATTTTTATCATGTTTTCCAGTAAAAGCGCCTAAACATTCCTAAAATAAGGCCACTTTCCTTGAGAAGCTATACTGCAAAAGATATGTTTTTTCTGATTTCCTTTGCATTATTTCTTGAGAGAACATTAACACATCATCAGCACCATCATCGTCATTTAGTCTAATAAGTCACTTGTGTCAGGCAATTTCTACACACCCAAAGGTTAAGTCAGTCAGAAGGAGAGCAACAGAGAGTTAGCAGGTGTGTTGGGGCTTGTCTTCGGGGCCACATTTTCTGACCTCCTGTTACAAATGACCATACAGGTGAGGGGTCAAATACAACAGAAAATAATTCAGATCTGTGTGCGTGCGCACGTGTGTGTGTGTGTGTGTGTGTGTGTGTGTGTGTGTGTTGGGAATGTTGTGATGACCCCATAAACTGCAAGCATTGTGCCGTACACCAATCTGAACACTGTGACAAAGTTGAGGCCAATCTGCCCTCCAGCTCTCCGTCTCACTGAAAACTTTCATTAATCTGCATCAAAAAGAGAAGCAGGGGGAGAATACAGGTCACATGTCTGTCAAATAATCTATAATGGATTCAGTTCTCACAGAATTGGGGTCAGTGAAGAAAAAACAGTGTCGTATTATCATTTAGGAAGATGCTTCTCTCCTCAGTTGACCTCTGTTTGTCTTCTAGAAAAATTTCTTTAGACCAAGTGGAAAACTTGAGCCGCTTATTTGCAACTTCACGGGAGGACATAGAGGAAATGAGAGTAGAGCAGTGATAAATTGCAATAAGTGAAAGTATTTTATCATGGGAGTGATTTATTGAATTAGGGTGAACTGTGACACACTTTCCCACACTCTCGCGCTTATCTACTGTCATTTAAAAACCTGCAAAAAAGGCACAGTGTACACAAACAGAGTTGTGAAAAAGTATGTATCCTCAACATATTAAATTTATTTTATTGACATTTTAACAACTTTAATAGATAGAGCAAGGCAATATAATTGAATAATTCCACATTCTGTAATGATTTTACAGATTAAATAAACAAAAAAAGTCAACTTTTCAAGATCAACTTTTGCCATTTTTTCACAGCGGTGTATGAACATCAAAATACTGTGTGAGCATCAAAACACACATAAACACGTATAACAGAGTCACGTACACAAATTTATCACTGTGTACGCCAATCACCTCTCTAGACAAAACAAACTGATTCTGACGACTCTCTCTCTCTCTTTCTCTCTGTCACATACACACACTGTAACTCTCTCATGCTGTTACTTTAATTAGTTCTCTCATCCTGCTATTGTTCCCACAAAGCCTAGAGGTGGGGTTCTGTCCTGTTTTCAGCACTGACCCCTAAACTCTATTTCATTGTGACCAATGGGCATAAAAGATTGTGTACAAGTGACAAACCGTGTCATTTGTTGTTGTGTGTAGGAGAGGTGTATGAGTTTATGGGCTTCTTCAAGTCTGGCCTAGTCTGGCCGGGTGGACTTTTGGAAAATAAATTAATAAATAAATTATGGTGGAAATGTTCCATATTTCGCTGAGGCTCATACATCTACCATTTATGCAGCCTAAATATAATTAAATACCATTACATAATTTTTACACTGCTTCATCAAATTACAGATTTATTTTATACGATGTACAATAAAAATACTATTATAATAATAGTACTATTATACTATTACTATTATACTATTATAATAACTAATATTTAGAAAATATTTTAAAATCAATGTTTAATGCGTGATATTTTCATTAGGTTACACTTTATTTCGATAATCCTCTTTAGACATTTTACTAACTATAATTAACTTTGTAACAACATGTCAAGTAACTCTTTTAGCGTTAACTTTAGAAAAAGTAGAAACTTTAACTTTAGGTTAGTAGAAAAAGTAGACGCACTTACAAAATAACTTATGGTCAGTCGAATGTCTGTTGGGTGACCACCAAAATAAAGTGTTAGCAGATATTAAAGTGTCCTTATTATGCTGTTTGAAAGGTTTATAATTTGGTTTTGGGAGTCCCCAGCAACAGGCTTACATGCATGCAAGGTCAAAAAACACTTTCCTTTTCTTATAATATGCATGTAAATTGTATTTCTCAATGCATACAACGAAGCGGCCATCACCATTACTCGCATCTTTATATTCTATTATAATAAAGATAGTGCCCCACTCTGTTCTAAAAATAAAGAATCAGAGGGGAAAAAGTTGTTTTACACTTATGTTAGTGAACCGGACCCACAGTTTGGTAGCAAAGACCCAAACAATAATGTTATACGCGTTAGCCAAACACAGACAAAGAGTACTGATAAAGCACTGCAGTTTGTAAACCAACGTGTTGCGCCATTCTTTATCATGACTCCAATTAATAAGAACGACAGTCATTCTGTATTCATTTGACACATACAGGTTGTGATTCAGAGGAGTAAGCTGGTCCAAACAAACTGGGCATTGACCCATCTTTCAAGGACAACCGCTTTACGAATCCCACATTGAACTCGAGGAGATTGGGGAAGCAGTCGTCACTGAAATGAAGGAACACAGCAAAAGTTTGGGATTATACTGCTGTGCTATCATAGTAAAGATAGTAAAGACTAAGCTACGGAACATGTTCATGACCTCTCGACTAGATTACTGTAATGCACTACTAGCTGGTTGTCCTGCATCTTCAATAAACAAGCTACAGTTAGTCCAAAATGCATTTGCTAGAGTTTTTGCCAGGTCAAAAAAATATGATCATATTACTCCAATTTTATCATCTCTACACTTGTTACCTATTAAGTTCCGTATTGATTTTAAAATATTGCTACTGACCTACGTATAAGGCACTTAATGGTTTAGCTCCTGTATATTTAACTGATCTTCTTGTGCCCTATAATCCATTACGCTCTTTAAGGTCACAAAACTCTGGATTTTTAGTAGTACCTAGGATAGCTAAGTCCACTAAAGGAGGGAGATCATTTTCCCATCTGACTCCCAAACTCTGGAATAGTCTTCCTGATAATGTCCGGGGCTCAAACACACTTGCTCTGTTTAAATCTAGATTAAAGATTCTCTTCTCAAGATTCTCATCTCTTCAGCCAAGCATTCGCATAATGAATGTCAATCTCACCCTTGCTCCCATTTAGATCAGATAAAAGTCACAAACATATTTTTTGCTTGAAACGTTATGAACAGCAGCTACTCTAATTCTTTGCCTTTCTGTTTCTACCCCGGGATGCCCATCTCGAGGTAACTAGAGAGTACGCCAGCTCCAGCGTGGATCCAGCCTCATAGAAAGACTTCACATGACCCAACACCTTTGAAGAGATAATGCTCACCCCTGCGAGGACCCCAGATGGCGCCAACTTGAATTGATATGCACAGCTGCCAAATTTTCTCTATATTGTAATCATTATGACCACACTTGTAATAATCGCTTTAATGAGCTTCTGCCTGAAATAAATTCATGTTAGCTAACTGTATGATTCTATTATCTTGAACTGTTCGTCTGTGAAATGAACATTACTTGGACACATTCACTTCTGATAACAGATCACTCTAAATTGTAATGTAGACACATGCATTTTCTGTAAAGCTGCTTTGAAACAATGTGTATTGTGAAAAGTTCTACAAATAAATTAGAATTGAATAAATTTTAGCCTGATTCTTCACAGCTTCATGCTTTGGAAGTGAAAATAAACCGAATTTGCTTTCACAACGCAGAGCACAGCGTCTTGTTGACATGTTATCCACACGAACGAGCTACAGCGTTTGAGTGGGGTTCAAGTTTTCTCGGGATGTCCATGCAGAATGTAGGCAGGGATTATGCAAATGTGGTAACTTGTGACGAGTGAAATTCACAGAAATGGGATTCGAATTTTAAATGACTCATTTAAGCGGTTCAGAGTCGACTCTTTTTTTGAGAGACAGTGACTTTATTTATGATGCACTTTCAGTTTTACAACTTTGCAGACTGTTTACATTCACATACAGCCAAATTACACACTGCATGAAAGGTCATTTTCAAAAATCCATATTAGGGGCACTTGCATTATTGCATTATTATAGCAGACAGTCCACGAATACTCTAATGACTGCTAGTTGACATGTACTTGCAAAGTTAAATATAGGAATATCAAAATAAAGTATTACCTTACATGGATTTTAATTTATTGTCTTCACACATCACGCCTAATATTTCATATTTCAAATGTTTCTACGATATGAATTCATTTTTACAAAATCAGTTTATTTAAAGGGATAGTTCACCCAAAATAAATAAATAAAATAAAACATAATCTTTTACTCACCTTTGTGTTGTTTCAAACATTCATGACTTTCTTTTTTCTGTAAAACACAAAAATAAGTTTTTGTTACATTCATTGTATGGACACAAAACACTGAGAATTTTCTTAAAACATTTTCTTTAATGTTCCACAGAAAAAAAAGAAAGTCATACAGGTTTGGAACGATATGACTGTATATTTAAAGGGGTCATATGATGCTATTTTAAAGATCCTTATTTTGTGTATTTGGTGTAACAGAATATGTTGACATGCTTTAATGTTCAAAAAACACATTATTTTTCAAATACTGTACATTATTGTAGGCCCCCGCCTCTCTCAAACAGTCGTTTTCAACAAAGTCCCCTCCTTTGACAAGCGCAGTCTGCTCTGATTGGCCAGCTGACCCAGTGCATTGTGATTGGCCGAACACCACAAGCACGCGTCGGAAATGTAACGCCCCTTACCATAATTGCTTCAGCTTTCAAAGTAAATATCAAGACAGTTAATAATGTTGTTAGTTTTACCATCAGTTCAAGCCCGAAAGGGCAACAGAGTCATGTGACAGACACAGTGATGATGCAGTACACAAGCCGTGGTTAAGACAGCTGACGTGCTATGATTTCTGACAGACAGTTCACTCTCCTGTGATGTGACTCTGTTCCCCTCACACACACACCCACACACACACTGTGTGTTACTCTGCGATGCGCAAAACTCAGCCTTTGAACTAGAGCTTGTAACACTCCAAAGAGAAAGGAAAACTTGAAATCGCATCATATGACCCCTTTTAGTAATCTTCTTCATCGATTTCGATTCAAAGAGGGCTTCTTGTTGACTCTTCCAAGATGTGTGTGTGTGTGTGTGTGTGCCTGTTTTTCTATTCTGGTGGGGACTTAAACCTGAATACACACAGACTCATGGGGACTCATGTCACGGTGGGGACCTAAATTGTGGTCCCCACGGGTACAAAAGCTTATAAATCATACAGAATGATTTTGAAAATCTAAAAATGCAGAAAGTTTCCTGTGAGGGGTAGGTTTAGGTGTAGGGTTGGTGTAGGGCAATAGAATATACGGTCTGTACAGTAGAAAAACCATTACGCCTATGGAGAGTCCCCACAAGTATAGCAAACCGGACAGTGTGTGTGTGTGTGTGTGTGTGTGTTTCTGTGGTTACATCAGCCTAATCAGCAACAGACGCCTAATCAGCAACAGACAGAATTACCACAGGAAACACCTTCCATCTTAAGATGCAGGAAAATAACATCTCAGTGAGTGTGAGAGAGGGAGAGATATCCTGTAATCGTCTGCACATCTGCCTCTCTTCTGAGTTTTAATATAAACCCATCATGAAGGTCTGGGTGCAGTCAAAGCACAATTGAAGAGTGCCTGTGTGTCCAAATGTGAGCATGAAAATGTGAAGAAGAAGTTGCTCATACACTCTTAATAAAGGAACAGTTTACCCAAAAATTAAAACTTGCTGCAATTTACTCACCTTCATGCCAAATGAGATGTAAATGAGTTTGTTTCTTCATTGTAACAGATTTGGAGATATGTAGCATTACATCACTTGCTCATCGATGGATCCTCTGCAGTGAATGGGTGCCGTCAGAATGAGAGTTCAAACAGCTGATAAAAACAACACAATAATCCACAAGCAATGCACACTACTCCAGTCCATCAATTATTGTCTTGTGAAGCGAAAAGATGCATGTTTGTTCTAAACAGAGGACAAGAGGGGATGGACTGGAGTCACGTGGATTTCTTGTGGATTATTGTGGTTTTAATCAGCTGTTTGGACTCTGATTCTGACGGCACCCATTCACTGCAGAGGATCCATTGGTGAGCAAGTGATGTAATACAAAATTTCTCCAAATCTGTTCCAATGAAGAAACAAACTCATCGACATCTTGGATGCCCTGAGGGTGAGAACATTTTTCAAGCAAATTTTCAGTCTTTGGTGAACTACAATATTCCTTTAAGGAGAATGGTTCTTCAATGGTTCTCAGCAAAAAAAAATGTCTTGTCTTCTTGAGCTGATCTGTGACTCTTTGAAGATCGAAAATGTTCTTGATGATGCATTCTATATTTTAAAGATCAGAACATCTTTAAAAAAAATACAATAAAAACACATAGATCTCATTTATTTCTCCTAAGCAGCATGCAACTGGAGGTTTTTTACTGAAGTCTCTTACTTTCTTAGATTTTTTTCCTAAAACCTCAGTAATCTCATATATAATCTAGAGTTTCAGAACGTCTCACACTGTGCTCAGACCTGTACAAAACTCTGCAATCGGACATCAGATATTTCAGTCTGAACTCAGATTTTTGTTTTCGATAATCTGGACTCTATATACATTACTTACAGCACAGTATTTTTAATAAAGCAAAAATATAGTCTTATTAACAATTGTCTTATATGTTGTTGGATTTTTTTTCTCATAAGCAGAAAAGTACTATACAAAGTTGATGTGTCAATGAAAGGGCAATCTCTGAGCAAGGTGAAGAGCAAGGTGAAGCAGAAGCAGAGGTTGCGAGTTTCAGCAAGTCTGTTCTTGTTGTTTGCTGAGAGCTTCTGTAAGAGCTCGAGTCAGTTCTTCTTTCACTCTCCTGTCACAGGGAATCTTTTACATCCATCAGTAAAGTCTTTTTATCACATTCTTTGTCTCCTTCCCTCTGTCTTTTGATTTTTTGAGACCACCAGGCCTAGTCATGGACCATTAAATGCGTACTTGGATTACAGGACATAAAGCACAGAGTAGCACACAAATCCACACAGAAACAAATGCACAAACGATGGTCAATGAGAAATGATGTTGTTTGTTACCCTTTGTGAAGCCATGCTTGGGACTTTCCAATTACTTCAGGGTTTTTTTCAATCTCCTAAAACTACACATAACCCTAACAGAAAATGTTCTATACATCTTCATTAAAACATTATTTAGTATGTTTATTAAGCCCTTTTTCCTCATACACTCTCAGAAAAAAAGTACAAAAGCAGTCACTGGGGCAGTACCTTTTCAAAAGGTACACTTTTGTACCTAAATGGTCCATTTTGGTACCTTGAAGGTACATATTAGTACCTAACAGGTACAAAGTGTTTCTTTTAAATAGGTACCACATCAGTGACAGATTTTGTACCTTTTTATGGATCGTTGCTTGATCCCCACAAAAGTAGGTGATTAATTCACACACATATACAATTGCACTCAAAAGTTTGGGGTCAGTAAGATTTTTATTTATTTTTTTAATAAGAAATTAATACTTTTATTGAGCAAGAACATGATAAAAATGATCAAAAGTGACAATGAAGACATTTATAATGTACAAAAGATTTTTGATTCAAATAACAGCTGTTTTTTATTTGTTCTTTTCTATTTATCAAAGAATCCTGAAAAAGAATGCATCATTGGTTTCCACAAAAAATTTCTATTCTGGTGGGGACTTAAACCTGAATACACACAGACTCATGGGGACTCATGTCACGGTGGGGACCTAAATTGTGGTCCCCACGGGTACAAAAGCTTATAAATCATACAGAATGTTTTTGAAAATCTAAAAATGCAGAAAGTTTCCTGTGAGGGGTAGGTTTAGGTGTAGGGTTGGTGTAGGGCAATAGAATATACGGTCTGTACAGTAGAAAAACCATTACGCCTATGGAGAGTCCCCACAAGTATAGCAAACCGGACAGTGTGTGTGTGTGTGTGTGTGTGTGTGTGTTTCTGGGGGGGGGGGGGGTATCCTGTAATCGTCTGCACATCTGCCTCTCTTCTGAGTTCTAATAGAAAATCATCATGAAGGTCTGAGTGCAGTTAAAACACAAGCGAAGAGTGCCCGTATGACCAAATGTGTGCATAAAAATGTAAAGAAGCTCATACACTTAAAGGAATAGTTCACCCAAAAATGTAAATGTGCAATATACTCACCCTCAGACCAACCGACATGTAGACGAGTTTGTTTCTTCATCTGAACAGATTTGGAGAAATGTAGCATTACATCACTTGCTCACCAATGAAAAAAATGAGTCTAAACAGCTGTTAAAAAAAAAGAAGCCAGAGGAGGGAGGGGGGGGGGGGTATCCTGTAATCGTCTGCACATCTGCCTCTCTTCTGAGTTCTAATAGAAAATCATCATGAAGGTCTGAGTGCAGTTAAAACACAAGCGAAGAGTGCCCGTATGACCAAATGTGTGCATAAAAATGTAAAGAAGCTCATACACTTAAAGGAATAGTTCACCCAAAAATGTAAATGTGCAATTTACTCACCCTCAGACCAACCGACATGTAGACGAGTTCGTTTCTTCATCTGAACAGATTTGGAGAAATGTAGCATTACATCACTTGCTCACCAATGAAAAAAATGAGTCTAAACAGCTGTTAAAAACATCACAAGTAAATCACATGACTCCAGGCCATCAAATAACATCTTGTGTGTTTGTATGTTTTTCCATAATATTGTTTTCTTCAGTGAAAATTCATCTTGTCTGAATCAGGAGAGAAATATGCCAAATTAGTTCTAAACACATATCTGTTGATTTTGATGTGCATGAGAGGACAAGGAGGACGTGTTATTATGGAATATGGACTCATATTTTGGCCTGACGTGATGGTTTAAAGTTAAAATGCCTTAATGACAGATTTTTTATCTTTTTTTTTTTTTTTTTACAAACAAGCAGCTTTTCACTTCAAAAGATGGACTGTAGTCGTGTGGATTACTTGTGGATTATTGTGATGTTTTTTATCAGCTGTTTGGACTCTCATTTTTAATAATAATGATAATAAACACACAAATAAGATCTCAGTTATTTCTCTTAAGCAGCAATGACGTTAAATACGGTGCAACTGGAGATTTTTACTGAAGTCTCTTGCTTTTCTTAGATTTTTTTTTCCTAAAACCTCAGTAATCTCACATATCATCTAGAGTTTCAGAAGAGATCTCAACGACACACACTGTGCTCAGACCTGTACAAACTCTGCAATCAAACATCAGATATTTCAGTTTGAGCTCAAATTTTTGTTTTTAATCACCTGGACTATGCTTTATGCATTGGTTTCAGCACAGTATTTTTACCGAATGTTAACAATCATCTCATATGTTGCTGTTTTTATTTGAATAAGCAGAAAAATACTATACAAAGTTGATGTGTCAATGAAAGGCAACCTCTGAGCAAGATGAAGAGCAAGGTGACGCAGAAGCAGAGGCTGCGAGTTTCAGCAAGTCTGTTCTTGTTGTTTCCTAAGAGCTTCTTTAAGAGCTCGAGTCAATTCTTCTTTCACTCACCTGTCACAGGGAATCTTTTACATCCATCAGTAAAGTCTTTTTATCACATTCTTTGTCTCCTTCCCTCTGTAGTTTGATTTTTTGAGACCACCAGGCCAGAAACTAATGCACAAAGGATGGTCAATTGGAAATGATGTTGTTTGCTGATGTTTCGGACCTTCTAATTACCTTGGTTATTTTTTCAATCCCCTAAAACTACACACACCTAAGCCTAACAGAAAACCGGTATGTATTCATTAACACAATATAGGCTAGTATGTTTATTAAGTTTATTATGTTTTTCACAAACACATTTCACTTTTACACATACAGTGGCATTCAAAAGTTTGGGGTAGGTAAGATTCAGTAAAGTCTTTTTATCACATTCTTTGTCTCCTTCCCTCTGTAGTTTGATTTTTTGAGACCACCAGGCCAGAAACTAATGCACAAAGGATGGTCAATTGGAAATGATGTTGTTTGCTGATGTTTCGGACCTTCTAATTACCTTGGTTATTTTTTCAATCCCCTAAAACTACACACACCTAAGCCTAACAGAAAACCGGTATGTATTCATTAACACAATATAGGCTAGTATGTTTATTAAGCCTTTTTCACAAACACATTTCACTTTTACACATACAGTGGCATTCAAAAGTTTGGGGTAGGTAAGATTTTTTAAAGAGATTCTTTTATTGAGCATGAACATAATAAATTGATCAAAAGTGACAATTAAGAAAATATACAAAAGATTTCTGTTTCAAGTAAGAACCGTTCTTTTCTATCATTCAAAGAATCCTAAACAAGAATGTATCATTGGTTTCCATAAAAAATATTAAGCAGCACAACTGTATTCGACATTGATAACATTTAGAAATGTTTATTGAGCAGGAAATCAGCATATTAAAATAATTACTGAAGGATCATGTGGCACTGAAGACTTATGGATGCTAAAAAAAAATCAGTTTTGCCATCACATGAATAGATTACATTTTAAGTATGGTAAAATAGAAAACATTAATTTCACATATAAGTAATAGTTCACATCAACCTTGGTGAGAATAAGAGACTTTTGTCAAAACATTAACAAACCTTACTAACTTCAAACTTTTGGGTGGCAGTGTACAGCAGATCTCAAAATATTTCAAAAGCTTAAACACACTTAGAAAGTATGTATTTTGTAATTATATGATAAAATATAATGCTTTCAACCAAAGCGTGTCACAAAAAGAGGTTTGTTTGGTTTTTAAGTATCCCAAAGTGCCCATGTTTGGACACTGTACACATTATTTAGTGAAACTCCTCACACTTCCAGCTAAGAAATAATCTGTTTATAATCAAACAAAAAAGCCTTACAGAGGTCTGTGTGTATGTTGATGGATGTACTGCAGCTGCCAGCGTTTAGAAGATGGAGGTCAGCTGCTATTGCTTCAAATAATAACATATTAAACCAAGTATTTATTTGCACTTTAAGCAAAACAGTGTCACATGAAGTCGCACATGAGATGAAATGTGACATTGTGATGAAAAAGTCACAGTTTTAACCCAGCCGTATGGATCACAGGTGAATCAACATCATGGATCAAGATTGAAACACTGTCGAATTCTGTTTCAGTTTTGCAATTCGAATGAACAATGATATTGCAATATTGTTTCAACATGCTTGAATGAGTTTCAATATTGATTTATACTGTCTGCATGGTCTTACAGATTGTTTGTTGTGTTTTACTGACTGCCCACAGAGTGCTAAGAACTCCAGGACACACACACACACACGTGCAAAGAGACAGCATACTGCCAATAATTCACATGCTAGCAAGCGTCTGTTAACAATAAGAGCAGAAGCCATTGTTCTCGACAACAGGATGATGATTGTGCATCTTATGGGAGAAAAACAGACGGCCATCAGAAGTACAACAATGCAGCCCTTAACAAAACATGTTCATTTATCATAGGACATACAAACCATAAATAATATTGCATTCTCATACAGGATTGAGATTAAATCTCAATTTATTGTGTAAAGGGATAATTCATCCAAAAATGGAAATGCTGTCATCATTTACTCATCCTTTACCCACAAGCAACTCTTGCATGATTTTGTTTCTTCTGTTTTTCATCCATACAATGTACGTCAGTGGGGTCCAAAACAATGACGGACCAAAATAAAAATAAAAAATTAAGAAAAGACATTTTAAGAAAAATCTTCTTTTGCGTGTTTTACAGAAGAAAGAATGCCATTCAGGTTTGGATCAACATGAGGGTGAGAAATTATGACATAATTATGTTTTATGCATTTTTGGCTGAAATATCTTTTTAATTTATTTCAAATTAAGCAACTTTTCCCCAGTCTCACAAATAATATACATTAATATACAGAAGCTTGTTTCGACCACAGGATTAAAAAAAATTATAATAATTATGTTTTATCTCATAATTCTCATAATTGCACGGGAAAAAAACATCAGAATTGCAAGATTAGTATTTGAGTGTGTTTCTGTCAGGACCACTATCGTCAAAGATGATTGAGAATTAGCATACAGTTTGGATTGGCGGTATGGTTCTGTTCTGGGCAAGAACTCCCTGTGCATCCATGCAGCCTAGCATGGATGAGAGCAGGGAGAGCAGCAATAACCCCCCAGGGTAAACAGAACAGACTTTTTTTCTCACAATTCTGAGTTTACATCTTGGAAAATAAATATTTTTTCTGCCATAGAATAAAATAAATAAAAAGATAAATAATTAAAGGACATTGCGACTATATCTCTCAATTCTGACTTTTTTCTTAATTGTGAGATATAAACGAAGATTGCTAGAATAAAAGAATTACCATTTTTTCCCCATGGTGGAAACAGTGTCCATACTTTTGCTCTTTCTTTCATCTCTCCATCCATTCAGTCCGGATCATTTGGTCCATTTGGAGTGCAAGAGTTTGTCTGTAACATTCAGTGAGGTTTACAGCTACAGTAAAATCTCTGGAATAGAAACACGGCTATCTGGTGAAACAGGGTATGCAACGTTTAAAATCCACCTGTCACTCAAACTGTGACACCTCTGCCCCATAGCAGGATGCCGCTATGGGGGTCTGACAAAGCACATACACACAAGGACAGAATTAGTTTAAAAGTGGCTGCTCAATAACAGCCACATTTGGGTCACTGTAAACCATATGGCAAAAGAGGTTTTGACAGAGTGTAAAAACAATCTTGGCCCTTAACAGAAACAGCCCTTCAGGGGCTCATGAATAGCACACACATACATATTTAGAACATTTTCGGTGGGAACAGTCCAAAGTTATGAAGTGCCTCTCTCTCTCTAGGGAAAACTTGTCTGGCAAGTCAGAAATCTAGTCTACAAATACAAGGGAATGTTCTTGTTATTCTGTTTGAATAAGGGCTGCAGTATATTTCTGCTTATATTCTGATTAATGTAATTAGATTTTTTTTTTGAGGTGGTATTTGCATATTTGTACATATTAGGCTGAAATAATTGCTAATTTAATAATAATTCCTAATTTTTCCTAATGTGCATATTTCATTGTCAATGAGTCCCGAGAAACAAATATAGGAGGGTTTTCTTCAGAATACAGGGCCATTTGGGTGCAATGTGTGCATGTAAAATACTAATATAACATTTAATTAACAAGACACTGTCACATTATTTATTAGATGAGATTTTTGTTATCTGATCACAAGTGGTCAGCCGAGGCACATTTTGTTATTTCC
>NW_015505680.1:432313-435540 GCF_001515645.1 Sinocyclocheilus grahami
CTTAAGTGTCTGTGTGTGTGTGTGTGTGTGTGTGTGTGTGTGTGTGTGTGTGTGTGTGTGTATGTGTGTGTGTGTGTGTGTCAAATGAGTCCTAAAACCACTAGATCTTCTGAGTGATGGGGACTAAGTAGCACTTGTAGTGTATTTCAAGTCTTAAAAGCATATTTAAAAATATACTTGCAGATAATAAAATATTAATAAAATAAAAGCCTACTTAAGTGTACTAAAAGAGAGTGACTGTGACACTTTGGTGCACTTTGTAATAATGTCAAATTTAAAGTTTTACCTTAAAGTAAATGCTTGTCAGCATATTCGACAGTAAACTTTAACCATATTTTGAAGACAATAAAAGTAATTATGAAAGTAAATATAAAGACGTACTTAAGTCTTACTTAAGAGGGTCAAAAAAGCACTCTAAAATTCAGATAACTGCATTTAATATACATTTAAACAATAACACATTTTCGTTTAATTGCAAATAACAGTGCACACTTAAGTATATTCTTTTGAAGTAAATTATTTCTGTAATAAGCACTCTTTTTAAAAGTATGCTAAAGTGGGCTTCAATTTCACAAGGGATGTTATGGCCTTCAACTGCTAAAGAAGGAGAGAGCAAGGCACGGAAGAGAAAGAAAGAGAGTGATTGAGAAGACTGGCAAATTTCTGAGAAGGGAAAGACCAGAGTGGAAAAGTGATTTGTGCCAGTTCTTGATTGGTTCTGGCTACAGCGCTTGATTAAAAGACTAACATGAAGATAAGGAAGTTTAGAGTGAACATAGACAAGCACGCGAGCACATATACACATAAACACAGCTACCGGCTGTCAGTGTCTGCATGGTCTTACAGATTGTTTGTTGTGTTTTACTGACTGCCCACAGAGTGCTAAGAACTCCAGGACACACACACACACACGTGCAAAGAGACAGCATACTGCCAATAATTCACATGCTAGCAAGCGTCTGTTAACAATAAGAGCAGAAGCCATTGTTCTCGACAACAGGATGATGATTGTGCATCTTATGGGAGAAAAACAGACGGCCATCAGAAGTACAACAATGCAGCCCTTAACAAAACATGTTCATTTATCATAGGACATACAAACCATAAATAATATTGCATTCTCATACAGGATTGAGATTAAATCTCAATTTATTGTGTAAAGGGATAATTCATCCAAAAATGGAAATGCTGTCATCATTTACTCATCCTTTACCCACAAGCAAATCTTGCATGATTTTGTTTCTTCTGTTTTTCATCCATACAATGTACGTCAGTGGGGTCCAAAACAATGACGGACCAAAATAAAAATAAAAAATTAAGAAAAGACATTTTAAGAAAAATCTTCTTTTGCGTGTTTTACAGAAGAAAGAATGCCATTCAGGTTTGGATCAACATGAGGGTGAGAAATTATGACATAATTATGTTTTATGCATTTTTGGCTGAAATATCTTTTTAATTTATTTCAAATTAAGCAACTTTTCCCCAGTCTCACAAATAATATACATTAATATACAGAAGCTTGTTTCGACCACAGGATTAAAAAAAATTATAATAATTATGTTTTATCTCATAATTCTCATAATTGCACGGAAAAAAAACATCAGAATTGCAAGATTAGTATTTGAGTGTGTTTCTGTCAGGACCACTATCGTCAAAGATGATTGAGAATTAGCATACAGTTTGGATTGGCGGTATGGTTCTGTTCTGGGCAAGAACTCCCTGCGCATCCATGCAGCCTAGCATGGATGAGAGCAGGGAGAGCAGCAATAACCCCCCAGGGTAAACAGAACAGACTTTTTTTCTCACAATTCTGAGTTTACATCTTGGAAAATAAATATTTTTTCTGCCATAGAATAAAATAAATAAAAAGATAAATAATTAAAGGACATTGCGACTATATCTCTCAATTCTGACTTTTTTCTTAATTGTGAGATATAAACGAAGATTGCTAGAATAAAAGAATTACCATTTTTTCCCCATGGTGGAAACAGTGTCCATACTTTTGCTCTTTCTTTCATCTCTCCATCCATTCAGTCCGGATCATTTGGTCCATTTGGAGTGCAAGAGTTTGTCTGTAACATTCAGTGAGGTTTACAGCTACAGTAAAATCTCTGGAATAGAAACACGGCTATCTGGTGAAACAGGGTATGCAACGTTTAAAATCCACCTGTCACTCAAACTGTGACACCTCTGCCCCATAGCAGGATGCCGCTATGGGGGGACCAAAATGCATTTTGATACCAGGTGGATGATCATTTTTTGTTGATAAAACACACAGTACAATGCATATGAATACTTAATGTAAAAAAAAAAATTTTTTAAATAAAAGTTTTTTGTTATTTAATTATTATTTGCTATAGTTAGGTCATTGTTAGCCATTTTGGACTTTTGACCTGCAGAATTCAGCCTATACATTCTTAATGTATCGGGTTTGACACAGAAATGTTTTGGGAGAAAAAATGTCATGGGTTACTAATATTTTTTCACTCATTTTAGTTTGTGATTTATTTCATGGCACACAAAATTATAAGCATATGACTTCTAAACTTACTGTGACAAGGTGACAAGTACTGTACAGAGCAAAACCCATATTTGCTCACCATTAATCTGAATACTAATATGGGATACATATGGTGAGAGATTTTGGGTCTGAAGTAGAAAATATGATTGCTTATAAGTTTAGCAATAAATCATTTAAATGGAATGATTAAAAATACATAATTATCCCAAAATTTTCAACAAAAATAGGCCATTTCCTGAGAACGACATATTTGTGATATATTTTATGGCACTGAACATTATAATAAGCAATAACTTTAACTTAGGATGACCAGCTCTTTTGCTTGTGAAAACTGGTCTGAATTAGTTCACTGTTTACTCTTGTGCTGTGCTCTGTCTTTCTTTTTACATCTGTCTAGTGGGTAAAACCTATGTGTGTGTGTGTGTGTGTGTGTGTGTGTGTGTGTGTGTGTCTTAGGTAAAGCCGTGGAGAAGCTTTTGTTTTCTGCAGGATTTGGGTCCAGATGTGTCCAAATTCCACTCAGGCCCCCAGGAAAGAGGTAACCAGATAGGCAGTAAGCTTTATCCTCATGTTTTAAATGTGCAGTGGTGTGAATGCACATTGTGTGTGTGTGTGTGTGTGTGTGTGTGTGTGTGTGTGTGTGTGTGTGTGTGTGTGTGTGTGTGTAGATGTGTGTTTCTTTTCTCTCTCACCTCGCTCTCTACAT
>NW_015505680.1:436405-478982 GCF_001515645.1 Sinocyclocheilus grahami
TTTTATCTGTGTGTGTGTGTGTGTGTGTGTGTGTGTGTGTGTGTGTGTGTGTGTGTGTGTGTGTGTGTGTCTGAGTGTTTATGTGTTTCATTCTTCTCTAATCCTGCTCGTTATCCATTCCTGCCTCTCATCACCTTTATCTTCTACCTCTGTTTTTCCTTCTCTCCTTGTTTTTCCTTCCCATGTTTTCCCGCCCTTTTCCTCCCTCTATCCCTCCTTCCCACCATCACCACCTCTTCCTGATCCTGGCACGATGGATGAGAAGCAGCATTATAATGCATTATAATTGTACCAATTCCTTGTTAATGTACTACATAAAGTCTGTAAAATTGTACATTTTACATCCTAGTCTGTACATTTTAATAATCAGTTCTAATAGTATTAGATGCCAGATATATATATTATTTAAGCTATGACTCTGGATAATTGTTTTTTAGAGTAGTGATCTTTTAATGATTAAGCATTCATACATACATTGCCTACGTATTTTCGTATGTCATATTTGTACAAGACCTCAAAAGTAACCCAGGCCCGGGAGATCCTCCCGCTTCCGCTATCCATGATATGAGCTAACTTTGCGATCGTTAGATTTGATCACCATTGGTAGCTCGATTTATTGTAAAACTTTTTTTTTTCAGTTGGTCAGAACAAAACTGGCAGCCATGTTACTTGTTCAGATGGCATTTTCCGATAAAACTTCTTATTTTGTACATACTTCCAAGACGTAGTATCTGTAATTCCGAAGTACAGTGAATATACACCTCAAAACATTAGATTAATTCGTGCTGAAGAGCCGTGCCGATGCACAACCCACGTAAAGAAGATATTTCTGCAAATAATTGCAACTGCACGTTTCAAACAAAGATGGCGACAAAAAGGCAAACTACGGACTGCAGCTGTAACATAACTATCAGGTTGATACTTATGATATAACTATCAATAAAAATCAATATAAACAAAATCCCATATGAAAAATTACATTTTACAAAATATACTTCATAGCATCTTTTTTGGGGGCTGAACTATGCCTTTAAATGAACTTGAAGGGGAAAAAAGATTAATTTCAAAATTACTATACTACTATTATTCATAAATTTGATAAATTACTAGAGTCTCTTGAACCCCAAAGACAAAAATATTGAAGTCAGTCTCAATAGAACATCTTTGTGTGTGTGTGTGCGTGCGTGCGTGCGTGCATGTGTGTGTGTGTGCGCGGTGGGATACATGTGGGCGTTTGTGATTTTAACCTTGCAGTGCACATGTAAGTTTGGAACAAAGACAACACTATGTTCTATTAAACCCTTCAAAGACCTATATTTGAGCCCAATTTATCAGCAAAACCTTCCATAACAACAACTCTAAATGTTATTTATGTTGAAGGAGACCCCACACAAGCACACACACACAGCATCTTCCATTATCATGAGTCCAGAGCACTTCCTGCTTTGCTTGCTGCTTTATCCATTCAGGGGACGAAGGACAAGGGGGAGAGGCAGGTCAGAGGTCACTAAGCCCTCAGTGCAAGTAGGGAAACACCTTGCAAACCCTCTTTGTTCCTGATTCAGATTTAGAGAGGGTAAGGGAGAGAGAGCCCATGTTTATGATGTATAGAATTGTTTATAGATTGTTTGGTTAAAAAGATGAGATATAAGACAGAAAGACATTTCCAGATGGCAATTGTATTGCTATTTCATAACTCAAGAGACTCAATTTAGTTATTGGTTATGCTTAATTTAGCTTAATTTTTTTAATTTTTTATGATTTTGTGGATGTAAAAGGGTCAGAAATTAATGGGGGCTTGGGAATGAATTACTTGAATTTTTTTAACAAATTGGTTGAGTGAATGATTCTGTGAACTATTCATAAAGACTATATTCACTGTTCCAGAATAAATCAGCCGTTTTGAATGAATCGGTTGAATGAATGATTAAATGACTCACTAATTAACAGTCACTTGCTACCACCTGCTGGCAGTTTCAGATTCATGTTTAAAAGTACAGTATCATGTCATTATTTCCATCTTTTCATATTTCTGTATTCAAAGTGTTATATTTAAAATAGTCTCATAACATTATTTATGCAATTGTAATTGCAGAGTAAATGTATTCATGCCACCTCTGAGCTGCATTAAACAGTCTGTATAAATACATCTAAATGTGACTTCAGATGCAGCTTCTGTGCCACCTCTGCAGTGCAAAGATGGATTCTGTTGATACTGAATTTGATGGGATAATGCACACATTTAAAAAAAAATTGCCCTTACACAGGTAAAAAAATGCCATAAGGGGGCAAATATCTCCCCTTAATGGAAATTTAATTTGTGTCACTATTTTGTATTGTATTTGAGTGTTTTTGTATGTGTCCTATCCAGCATCTCACAGAAAATTTCCAGTACCACACTGCTATAGCTGTACAATGCCAAATACAGTAGAAACAGGAACCAGCAATCATTGATTGCCTGATGCAATAGCTTCCTCCATAACAATGGCCTTATTTGATCCAGAGCTCCACATTCACACAGGTTTGTCTGTACTGCGTGCAGCCACTTGAGGACTGTCAGCACTGTGTATGTGTTCATGCACCAGCATGTTTGTCCATTCGAGCTATTTATGAGCCACATAATTTATGGATGATTCTCAGGAAATAGTGCCATTTGTGTCTTGTGTCCCTATTTCCTACTACTGACATATTTATCTGGACACTGAACTCAGTCAGGTTATTTGAACTCATTTTGTGTGTAAAAATAAACTTTTTGAAGGTGTCCTTGTTATAGTATAATTACACAAATAAGTACAGAGTAATATTGATTAACAACATTTAATTACTATAGGGTTAGGGTTTGGTTGTCATTACTTGCTTGTAATCATGCATAATTTATTGTTACTAATATAGTAAGTACATTTATAACAAAGACACTATAAAATAAATGTGGTGTCATTTTTAAGATGAATATCAAGATGAATATCAGTAAATGTGTCCCCAATGTCCCCCTTTTTTATTTTATTTTATTTTTTATTTTTTTGTCAAGGAGTGAATGTGGTATAGTGGAATAAATGTGTGGTGCATAACATTATATTCTGTAACATACTGAATGTTACTGTTGGCACAAAACATTTTGAAGACAACAGAACTGATTACATTTACTCAGTTATTATTACTTTTTTAGACTGTAACCATCTTTTTGGGATTTGGATAATGGAACTGGCCACTGAAAAAGCTATATTCAATAATATTTGTTAAGAGACAACATGAAACATTGGACAAAAAAGTGGATAATAAAATCAGTAAATGCTGAAAGCTAGATTCACATGATCCACATGAGCAGCATGGCCCAGTGTGCCTAAACTCCAGTAAATGGCTTTGGCTACTTTGCTTTTTGTCATTTTTCACATGCAAAAAAAAAACATGATTGTAACTAAATAACCATTAAAAAATAGCCCATAAGGAGAGTCCCATATGACATTTTCATTATGGCCTGAGATTTAAGGGCAAGAAACCACTAAAAGAAACACCGTTTCAAAAGTCCCTTGGCTATGTCCAGGTGAGCGTGTGTGTTATCAGACTCATCAGCCAGGGCAGTCTCGGGATAAAGAGTCAAAGAGTCACACAGCTGCCCACAGGCGCCATATTTCAAACATGCCTTCAATAATGAGCTGGGCTGGACCGACCCAGAGCTACAGAGAGGCAACTCACTTAAGAGGTGAAAAAACACATTAATTGACTGAACAAGTTGTCGGTATCCTCCACTATGTGATTACTGAGTACACATGGGGGAGAGCAAGGGGATGAACAGACACGTGTTTTGAGGGATTTCAAAGACTCACAGGACTGTCTACATCAAATCAGAAGTGAATGCTAACCTGCTAAGCTAAAAGACAAACAAACACACATGATTGCCTTTTAAATCTCAATGAATTAGCTCACAGGCCTAAATCAACAGAAAGTTGGTGATCTAAGTGTGTGTGTGTGTGTGTGTGTGTGTGTGTGTGTGTGTGTGTGTGTGTGTGTGTGTGTGTGTAAGGACAGAAGTGAGGTGTTGAGTGGCACATGGGTGTGATATCGTCTGAGGAGCTTTCTTGGTGCTTAGCATACTCATATGAACACTTGGGACATTGCCTTTACAAGAGAGAGATCCAAACAACCAATACACAACATATTATCCACTATATATAGGGGACAGCCTCTTGAAACTCACTCACCTTCCTCTTCATTGCCTGAAGCACATCTGGTGGCACACAAAAGCACAGAAACACACACACACCTCATGTGATTTGTGGGGTTTGAAGTTCCACAAATCAAGCTGTGAGATCAAATCTGACGTGTTAGGAGCCTGACAGCTGTATACTTCAAACAATCCCCAAATTACAGCTCACACCCCTCTTGTAGCTTCACCTCTGCTGGCTTCAGCCAAGCCAGACCGCTTGGACTGTACGTGAATGTAAGTGTGTGTGTGGTTCAGGTATTCCCTACATTATGTGGACAAAATGTCCCCACAAAGATGTCAATATCCAAAATCCTTGTCCTTGTGGGGACATTTTTGGTCCCCATGAGGAAACAAGCTTATAAATCATACAGAATTAAGTTTTTTTGAAAATCTACAAATGTAGAAAGTTTTGTGTGAGGGGCAGGTTTAGGGGTACGGTTAGGGGAAGGGGATAGAAAATACTGTTTGTACAGTATAAAAACCATTACGTCTATGGAATCTCCCCATAAAACATGGAAACCTAACGTGTGTCTGTGTGTGTGTGTGTGTGTGTGTGTGTGTGTGTGTGTGTGTGTGTGTGTGTGTGCGTGTGTTTAAATGAAACATTGCAATTTGTGGAAAGGAGGACCACTCTAACCTGCTATTTAGCAGCAGTCCGGTCAGCTGGATAGGGCAAAAAACAACACAGCTGCTATGAGGTCTCACACATACATACACACACTCACTCGCAGGCAAAGTTTCAATTTCTTGTGTGGTCTTACTCTTCGCAGCTGGTAGAAAAATAAAAACTCACAAAAATGGTCATGACTATTGGAAAACTTACATTCAGTTTAACTGAATTTTTGCTAGAACAATAATGGATATATATACACATATTGCCGTTCAAAAGTTTTATTCATCAAGGATGCATTACATTTTCTATTCATCAAAAAATCCTGAAAAAAATATTTAGCAACACAACTGTTTTCAACATTGATAATAAAGAAATGTTTCTTAAGCACCAAATCATCATATTAGAATAATTTCTGAAGTATCATATGACACTGAAGACTGAGAAGTAATGATGCTGAAAATTCAGCTTTGCATCACAAGAATAAATGCATCACGTTTTTATTATTAAAATAGAAAATATTTATTTTAAACTGTAATAAAATTTCTAAATATTACTGTTTTTACTGTATTTTTAAACAAAAATAAAAATGCAGTCATGGTAAACATATGAAACTTATTTCAAAAACATAAAAAAATTGTACAGACCCCAAACATTTGAACTTTATCTTATGGAAGCTTGTTTCCACCACAGGATAATAAAAGGTAATTGCAAGAGCAGAATCACATACTCAATAACACAATACTCTGTAATACAAAACTCAATATTATCTTTTCATTATGGTTTACTTTGGCAAAATAGCTCTACATGAAACAACGTGTCTTTCATGGCAGTTTGTATGCTCATAAACTTCACTTTTATATCAAATTCAACCTCTTCGTTAACCTTTGACCTCTAACCCCCCATTTACCCCCTCTCCCGTTTGACTTCACCAAGTCATGAACAAGTACAGTATTATCAGAGTGATAAATTGTCCATGAGTAAATCACGCTCAAACAAAGCTTTCATTAAAAAAAGTTTGATTTGTTACAACAAAGGGCTTTTTGGTGAAGATCTCAAATTCATCTGCCTAATCTGGCAATTAGCAGTGTATGTTGAGTGTTTGAAAATCATCTGGCTAATCTGACCATCTGCTTCTTATCAGCGTTTCTTTTATTTATTTTTTAAATGTGTGGATTTATTTATTTATCTAAAGGATCTATTAGAGCAGCAGGCAGCCACATCTCTCCGCAGTCAATCAGATAGCAGCCTACCAACCTCTCTGTGTGTGTGTGTGTGTGTGTGTGTGTGTGTGTGTGTTTAGAAATCCACTAGAGGGCGCAGTCTGATCTGAGGGCCTGCCAGCTTGATTTAAGCAGGAAACTGTCTGTTGTTTTTGCCAGGCTGTCTGCTGTGGGAGTGTGTGGAGTGTTTTAGTTTCTCCCGATATGAAGCATTGAGGTCCAACAAAAACAGCATGCAGAGGAAGGGGTGAGGGGCAGACTGGGGCAGGGCAAAGGATTATGGGGGCACGGAGAGCAACCCAGTCGCCTCCGTGCATAGCAAGAGCTCTTCACTAACTTTATGCAAACTTCAAATTGATCATTTATGACTACAAGTAATATTTCAACCAATATGAATGGCGTGAGTAATAATGCCAAAATATGAACCATGACCTCGCTTATAATAGCTCATCTTTAAAGTAATTTTTCAGTGAGGCATCATTTAACAGCTGTTTTGAGGAGTATTCAAGACACATCCCCTGAGGAATCTGATTTACTAACTTATGATGATCCTTTATAGTATATAATTTAAAACATATATATGTTTTTGCAGTGATGCCATAGAAGATACAATTTGGGTTCCCCAAAGAACCTTTTACTAATCAGCTCTTAACAACTGAATTTTTTTTTAATAATCTAAAAAACATTGTTCCGCTATAAAGAACATTTTCGCCCGATGGAAAGGTTCCATAAATGTTAAAGGTTCTTCCTGGAACCATCAACGCCAAAAAAAAGAACCTGTTTGATATGTATCAACATGGTTTTTTTACTAATAACCAAGACCACCTGAAAGTTTTTGGTTAGTGTCATTTAAAGTGAGTCCTGAATCTAAATCTTGAGATGTTTACGAACCGAAAAAAATATAGATCATACCACAGATGCAGTGTTCTAGAAAGCTCTGATGCCAAAACTGATGCCACAAGATTTCATTCTCATGGGCATGTGCAGACAGTATCCTCAGAATAAAAGGTGAACATCCATTTATTCAAATGTATTCTTTGCCATAGGGGGGGGGGGGGGTGTGGGGGGGGGTGGGTGTGTGTGTGTGTGTGTGTGTGTGTGTGTGTGTGTGTGTGTGTGTGTGTGTGCGGAGGGGGGTGGCTGGAGATAAGGGGTCCGATATATGGGTCCAAAGGGAGGGGTGAGAAGTCTGGAGTTTAAAAAGACAGGGCGCTTCTCTCCCTCACACAGACGCGCTTCAGCTTCCAGTGAGGGAAACTTACCTCAGACTCCTGTTTCAGGCAAAAGAATCCAACCATTCCCACTGAACTCTATAAAAGTAAGACCAGACGTTCGGATAAAACTGCACAAGGAAACTGACGGACTCCAAACTAAAGCGCCCTCACCAAATGGAGCCAATAACGTCGGAATACGTCGACTCCTACGACTACTATGAAGATAACGAGACTGCGTGCGACTACTCCGAGTGGGAGCCGTCTTATTCTCTCATTCCCGTGCTGTACATGCTCATTTTCATCCTCGGGCTCTCCGGGAACGGCGTGGTTATCTTCACCGTCTGGCGCGCCAAATCCAAACGGCGCGCGGCAGATGTTTACATCGGTAACCTGGCGCTCGCGGACCTGACGTTCGTCATCACGCTGCCGCTGTGGGCTGTGTACACCGCGCTGGGCTACCACTGGCCGTTCGGCGTGGCTCTCTGCAAGATCAGCAGCTATGTGGTGCTAGTCAACATGTACGCAAGCGTCTTCTGCCTGACCTGTCTGAGTTTTGACCGCTACCTTGCCATCGTCCACTCTCTGTCCAGCGGGCGGCTCCGGTCCCGGGCCACCATGCTGGCGTCGCTGGGTGCCATCTGGTTCCTCTCGTGCCTGCTGGCCGTGCCAACTCTCCTGTTCCGCACTACGGTGAATGACGCCGGGAACAACCGCACCACCTGTGCGATGGACTTCAGTCTGGTCACTCTCAATCAGCATCACGAATCCCTTTGGATTGCAGGTCTAAGCCTTTCGTCCTCCGCTCTTGGTTTTCTTCTGCCTTTCTTGGCCATGACTGTCTGCTACTGCTTCATCGGCTGCACGGTCACCCGGCATTTCAGCCACCTGCGCAAGGAAGACCAGAAGAAGCGTCGTCTCCTGAAGATCATCACTACCTTGGTGGTGGTTTTTGCATTCTGCTGGACGCCTTTCCATGTGCTGAAGAGCATGGATGCGCTGTCCTACCTAGACCTGGCACCCACCTCGTGCGGCTTCCTAAACTTTCTGCTTCTGGCTCATCCGTATGCCACATGCCTGGCATACGTCAACAGCTGTCTCAACCCATTCCTCTATGCCTTCTTTGACCTGCGCTTCCGCTCGCAGTGCCTGTGTCTGCTGAACCTGAAGAAGGCCATGCATGGGCACATGAGCTCCATGTCTTCAACCCTCAGTGCCCAGACTCAAAAGTCGGAGGTGCAGTCGTTGGCCACCAAAGTGTGACGGAACGATATGAGAAGAACAGAAATCATGAAGTTGAAGGAAAAAAACATTGGGTTGAGGGGTTATAAAAGTGGGAATCTATAATTGACGGCTGGTCCGTTCTGATGTGGTGAACTGGTGGACTTTGGAGAAAATATTTCTCTATTTTTGTAAATAACACTCATAGTTTGGTGTACTCTACTGTATTCATGGATGGATTGCTGGAATGATGTGACTTTGTGTGTATGCATGTGTGAATTCATGTTCGTTGACATCTATTCGTCGACTTTGACTCGCTCAAAACACGCACACGCAGAACTATTCAAGCAAACAGGAGGCCAGTTTTCTCGAAAAACATTCAAAGTGACCACAGTGATGCTGCACTGAGGATGAACTTGCTTGTGCTGCTGTGAGAGTGTGTGATGGTGTTGAAGCCTATATACACTGGTGTAGAGATGCAAATTGTACAGTATTTTCATACTATTTCTTTCTGCTAAGTTGCAATGTTCAGACATGTTCACATTCAGTATTTGTAGCACTTGTTAAAAGGAGATATAAAAATTATAATTTTCGTTAAACTCTGTGATGTGAATGTGTGTGTTTTTTGATGAGCGAATCAGAGTGTGTGTGTGTGTGAGAGAGAGAGAGCGAGAGAGAGAGAGAGAGAGAGTGTGTTCCAGTGCAAAGGTGATGCTGCTTGATTAGATAGTTTAAAGTGCAGACAGAGAGTCAGGGTTTGGAGGGGTGGGCAGACAGACAGATGGCTGGTGACAAATGTCTCTGGGAAAAAAAGAAGACAAGTGGAGGAAGGGAACAAATTTGGGGGTGTAAATAGGGATATATTCATGAAATTATGTTATATTTTTGAAATTTCTGTAACTAACTACTGCTACTGTATTAAATATGTTCCTTAAATACAATATCGTCTTCGCGTCATTACACCTGATTATGGGTATGCATTGGTGTGTGCAATACAGTTTAAAGGGAGTTAACATTAATAGTCCATCCATCCATTTTTCAAACCACTTGTGAAAAATAAGTGTGTTTAATTGTATTGAATGTGCACTTGTAGTGTACTTCAAATCTTAAAAGTATATTTAAAAAATACTGTACTTGAAAATAATATAATAATAATGGATCAAAGGCCATTTAAGAAAGTACACTTTCACGACTGTGTTTCATAACACACTTGAGTGCATTTGTTTTTAAAAACCATACTTTGTAAAAATGTCAAACTAAAGGTTTTATTTGAAAGTACATTTTAAATCATTATGTTTTATTAATATTATTTTGTTTTGCTTTAAAGTACACTTATTTGTATATGTTGACTAACCACCGTAATGCACATGTAAAGTGCTTGATTATAATATGACTGTATGGTGTTATTTGACATTACATTGAAAATTAATATATTAATATGTAATTAATATATCATTTATTAAAAGTATGCTAAAGTGTACATCTTTTTCACAAAAGGATGTAGGGCTGCAGTACATTGATAGCACTGTATCTAAATTAATTCTTGCGTGAGTATGTTTGAATGTGTCAAAACAACAAAAACGCATAAAACTCAAAAAAGTACCTCTGGAATCCAGGGTTGTAGATGGACTAAAATGTTTGGTGAACAGTGTTGTGAGTTTCAAATATTTAAATAAAAATATATATATCTTGAAATAAAATAAGAGAAATCGATGTAAAGGGTGGGGTGATCCGCCCATTAAAGACCAGTCTTACAGACACATGTAAAGTGCTTGATTATAATATAACTGTATGGTGTTATTTGACATTACATTGAAAATTAATATATTAATATGTAATTAATATATCATTTATTAAAAGTATGCTAAAGTGTACATCTTTTTCACAAAAGGATGTAGGGCTGCAGTACATTGATAGCACTGTATCTAAATTAATTCTTGCGTGAGTATGTTTGAATGTGTCAAAACAACAAAAACGCATAAAACTCAAAAAAGTACCTCTGGAATCCAGGGTTGTAGATGGACTAAAATGTTTGGTGAACAGTGTTGTGAGTTTCAAATATTTAAATAAAAAATATATATATCTTGAAATAAAATAAGAGAAATCGATGTAAAGGGTGGGGTGATCCGCCCATTAAAGACCAGTCTTACAGAACTGGAACATACACACACACACACACACACACACACACACATAACATATGGTCTAATTAATAGTGACATTGTGAGGCCCCTATGACTCCAAAAGAATGAAACACGATGGGCACATATCTGTTTGAAGCCAATTTGGGGCAAGTGAAAAATTTATTTTGAAAAGATGACCGTTAAAGAAGGGGGAAAGGGACACGACACACACACACACATACAAGGACATCAACCAATAACAACAGAACTGACATGACCAATAGGATCCAGACACTTTCAGATCAAAGTGAGCAGAGAAACGAATAAACGGACAGAGTAACAGAAAACGAAGAACTTGAGCACTGGCTAAAGAGTTCCCATGATAAATATTGGCTGATTGCTTTTGGCAGACTGTCTGATCTACACACTGTCTGGAAGAGAGATATGATGAGGTAATCTCATTATCTGGATAAACCGGACCAGTGATCTCATCTAAAAAAAAAAAACCTTGCAAACCGTAAAAGCCCAATGTGCTCTTTTTTCACAAATGCACAAAATGAGTGACAGTTTAATGTAATTGTATAAAGTAAATGCAGATTGACTTTAGTATATTTACATGTAATCAATGCTTTTATCCACAGCGATTTAAAAATGAGGAACATCAAAGCAATTTATCTTAAGAACAAACCATATTTGAAGTCCACAATACCGAGTTTTACACACGCTTTAGCAAAACTGATATGCATAAGAAAGTAGAGAAAAAGAACATCACGTGATGTGGTAAATACGCCTATATAAAATGTATGTGAATTTGATGTTGAATGTAAAGGATTATGTGTTAAAGGTTCTCAGTTACATTCAGATCTAATGGGAATCTCATGTTTCAGGGCCTTTGTGGAAAGCATAACAAACCAAGCCTTCCAAAAGGCGTTTCAAATGAAAAGCTAATCACAACACACTTTTCTTCACTCCTTTGAAAAAACTTCCAGCACCCATTCACCACCCCAACTGCACATTTACTTCATTAATTAGGTCCAAGGGGAAATAAGTCTCATGCTTCTGCCCATAGAGACTGTAAGATAAACCAGTGAATTATCATTTTTCCCATAGAATAATAGGTGAGTTGAACATGTGGACCTGAGAAAAATCTCATGCTGAACATTTTGATGATTTTGCAGTGGCCTTTCAGTCAGATTTTCAAATACAGAAATACAATCACATTCAAATAGCCTCTCTGTGAAAACAGCAGCAGGTGCTGCGCTACTATAGTGCTTGAGTGTGTAGCCAGGGCTGTTTAAAACCATTAACCTTGTCACAAAGTAAGATTATGATATACATGCATGTATGTGTCCCAGCTGCTAACCTTCATAATAAAGAGCAGAAGTGCATACCCTCTGTCATCACTACTCACCCTCGCTAATATCCCCCAGTCCTCGACAGGTGTGTTTCCTCACTGGCTATTGCAGTCACTTGGGCATCCTGTGTCATGCCTTCAAACTCAAACTGAACAAATGTCCACATGCACCGCAATGGACAGACCTCAGGAGGCTTGGGTGCACTCTATCTGACCGTATTCTCATTCCTGGAAAAAAATGTTAACTGAATGAAGTACTGCAATGCAAGGTCATTATATTTAGTTGTGTCGATATGTTTTATATTAAAATGTTTCCTCCATGTTGTATCAAACTATGGAAATCAAAAAAAAAAACATTATATCTCACATTTGCAACTTTATTTCTTATGGCTTTATATTTTCCACTTGTCACTTTAAATTGCTTTCACACTTATGATGGTTTGGTCCAAACCAGATTTGTATTGCTCCCCCCTACACCATGATCCTGCAATACTGGAGACTGCAGTTTCAGACCACATTTTAGGACTGCATTTCTAGGACCTGAATTTTTTTTTTTTTGCATGTACTAGCAGTTTATACTATTTTATGGCACTTGATATTCAATTCTGTATTTGTAATATTAGGAATGATTTGCTGGTTTAATTGTCTAAATGTAATTGACATATTCTCCTAGCCAAGCCCTAACTCTAACCGTTGGTAACCCTCTTAAAGATTTAAACAAATTTATTTCAATTGTCTGTTTATTGATTGTGTGCGACCTCCAGACATGTTCACAAGTCCCCAAGGTCCAGGTTTCTGCTTCATTAGCAGTCTGGTGTGCAGCCCGCTTGACAAAGTGCAGTAAATGGTAAAAGTGTTTGTGCAGTAAAGTAGCGGGTTTATGATTACGATAATAAATAAATGAGTAAATAATATGATAAGAAATACCAGTTTGCAACATCAAGCAGCAGTATGAACGGCTGAAATGTTTTAAAAGGCCATGCTTGCTCTTACGTTAAAAAATAATGTTGAAGGATAATAAAAATAATAATAATAATAATTTAAAAAATGACTCATTTTTGTTTGTATCAGTTTTAAATGAACTCTTCTTGAGTTGGAGTAAAAGAGTTGCCTAGTCACAAAAAAAATTAGGATCCTAGAAATAGGTTCCTGAAACTGCAGCGTCTGGTATTGCAGAATTATACTATTGCCTCCACTTGCTCCACTGGATCCCACTGGCCTTTTTTGATTCAGAACTATGAAAGCTGCATCTGCTTACCCCTATTGCTAGGTAACAACTACAGGAGAACATGGCAAAAAAAAAAATCCAAATAATATTTTTCACATTATAATTCTATAAACATTTGTGTTTTATTGTCAGGCCTAATGCTGCTGTCATACTGAGTTCCCTTTCATGGGAACTTCGAACTGCGTCCTCTAGGGGTCGCTATGGGGAACGCCTCGTCGTGACCCGTGTCTGAAGCATACATTGAAAAAACACCACCTCGTTGGCCGGCGACAGCCATGACGTCACTACCGGTGCGACTCCAGTATAAATCGGCGCCGGGAGCTACACATCATTCTCTTCTTCGTCTTCATTGACTGTTCTGTTTGAAGCGTGCATTTTCAAGGAAAAAGTAAGAGCTATCTATTTATTATGGCGAGCACTAGTAGAGCATTTAGAAGGTGTGTGAGTTATCTTCCAGTTTTAAGGACAGACAGACACCAACTGTTCTCATCATGTACCCGCACACACTCACATACAGAACGCAGACAGTGAGTGTGAAGTCAATAACACAATGTGTCTGGCCTAGCTGAACACCAGACTCGACAATGGAGCCTCTCATCTATCAAAACACAGAGGCCATCTTTGAGCAGAGCTTTGCTACAGGACACATAGTCACACAGGAGAACATCCTCATGAGTGAAAAAACAATGCCAGTCGAGTCTAGTGTCTACCGTTACTGTGTGATGGAGCGCAGAGCTCGCTGAGAATGTGTAACACATTAGCTCCTGGGTTTGCCTTGCGTGTGAGAATTACACAACTGTCTATGTGACAGAAGAGAGTGATGTCTACACTGGGAATTTCTATAGTGGTTTTCCCAGATAAATCACGTATGACGTTTGGCATCAGATCAAGTCTCTAAACTAAGCCAGATGGGTCTTACGTCAGTCTTTTTGATATCGCAGGTTCGTTATTTGCGTTTAGTCAAAAAATCATCCTTACTGCCTCCCTGTTGTGATGTGTTCTCATAAAATTTCAACTTCTTTCTATTCTGAAACCCACTTGTCTGCTATTGTATATTCCATTATTCATGATTTCATAATCTCTGTTTATACCTTGAACCTCTTGTGAAACTTTTTACCCACTTTTCTCTCATCTCCTCTTTGTTCACCCCTGTGGTTTGGGGTCTTTTGAAGTTTAGTGTGATTTCTCCTCCTCCTCTGTTTAGGCAGTAATGAGCTCTGGCAGAAAAAAAGAAAGCATTAGCCTGAGGATAAACATTTCACTAAAGAGAAGTTATTCACAAAGAGTATATATGTCTAGGAGTGGTTTTACAGTGTACCCATCTACTACTACTAAAGCCAATTTCAGATCCTTAAAATATGAACATTTTAACTGAATTATTATTATTGAATTGAATTATTATTGTTGTTATTGTTAATATTTTTATTAGAAGATGTTATTTTAAACAACTTTGCCAAAAGACCAGATGAGAAAATCTTTACAACAACAAAAAATACAAAATGTTTCAAATGCTGAATCATTTGCTGGCTCATGTACAACATGTCTACACTGTAAAAATAATAATAATAATAATAATACATTTCTAACAGTTTCTGAGTTAAATGTTTTTTCAGTGTAGTCAGCCAGTGAATCTTTCTTTGCGTTAAACTACTACTAAAGCCAATTTCAGATCCTTAAAATATGAACATTTTAACTGAATTATTATTATTGAATTGAATTATTATTGTTGTTATTGTTAATATTTTTATTAGAAGATGTTATTTTAAACAACTTTGCCAAAAGACCAGATGAGAAAATCTTTACAACAACAAAAAATACAAAATGTTTCAAATGCTGAATCATTTGCTGGCTCATGTACAACATGTCTACACTGTAAAAAAAATAAAATAAATAATAATAATACATTTCTAACAGTTTCTGAGTTAAATGTTTTTTCAGTGTAGTCAGCCAGTGAATCTTTCTTTGCGTTAAACTGTTAGAAACAATCTACCAAAGCCTGAAATTTGAACATTTTACAGCTATTTCGTAGTGTTTATGTTTATGTCCTGAAAATTTGATTCAGGGAATATATGACTTGAGCATTTGAAAAAATCTTGCGTGTGAGTTTGCAGTGTTGTGTGACACAGGATGTTTATTAAACCTGTTTTTAACAGATGATATAAGAAGTTACAGTAAAGTCAGAAACACGCACTCTCTCTTTACACAGGTGTCTAATCTTTCATTCAAGAATTCATATTTGGCTCCAGCTGCAGAGGCTGTTTATTGCCTAAGCTTGTATGGCAAGTCTAAGGGGTCAAACCTGCTTTATGACAATTCTCAGGGTTACCCTGCTTTTCATTTCTAAAAGTTTTATTTTGAGTGCCCACTGCAGCTATTCAGACAAATCTTTTGAAGAAAAGCAATTGAAAGCAAAGCAATTGAAGAAATGGTTATTTGGATGAGTGATATCCATAGTAATGGAGGAGACAAGCAATACACACAGCTGATGTTGATGATCCTGTTACACAATGTCAAAACCAAAGTAAAAGCACGCTGTTGAACGTGTATATTCTTTACAACTCCCGGTGACCACACCCAGAGAGGACCAAACTGTCCATGTGTGAATTCACATCAGACAAAGACTAAAGTGGCCCCTCCATTCAAGTGCTGACAAAAGCTAACTAAACTTGTTTGCACTGTCCTTCATTCAAGTTCAGTGTAGTTTTCCAAGCAACATTTGAGGTGTTTGGCCAATAAAAGATAATATATAGTACCAGCAAGCTGAACAATAACCATGTTGCACATCACAATCACCATTCACTCATCCCTCATTCAGTTCCTTTTCTGTTGCATGGAAGAAAACAGATGTTTGGAGTGACATAAATTGAGAAAGGATTTTTGTAATATTGCAATATTTTTTCTTATGCAAGAACTTTATTGAACAGTGGAAAGTTGGCCGGGTACAATAATGAAAATTTCTTAGCTAGACAACAGACACGCATCATAAAAGAAAATGAGGAACAGTAAATAAGTAAATACATACAGACATACATACATACATAGAGGAAAGAAAAGTAAAAAAAAATACTAATAATAATTCATGAATCTTCATTCATTTAAGCAATAAGAAATGACACAGTTCCTTGAAAAATATGTAGAAATTTGGCAACACTTTTCAGGAATCTATTCTTATATATAAATATACCAACGATCACATTTTCTTTTCTTTTTTTCTTTTTTTAATTGGGACAAATCCATCAAATTCAGGTAATAACCAGAAATGCAAATCCTCCCAAAAAGGCAAAAGTACATTTAAAATTATATCATTAAATTTACATTTTGAACAAAAAACCTCATAAGGCATAATTGTCTTAATTTCTTTATTTGTAAAATACAAAATTATTACAGACTTATTCGTAATTTAATTTGGGATTTGTAACTTTTTTGTGCACACACACAAAAAAAACGAATATACACAATATAAAAACACAGCTTCCAAGTATGATGCTGTTGGGCTGTGTGTGTGCATACGTGTCTCTGTGTTTGTGATAACACCAGGAGGGGAGAGTCTCGGACTGCCCTGAAAACAGGCAGGTCTTCTTCTCACATTGTGCTTCTTAATGGATTAGACATGCTGTTTCCCCAGGATGCTACAACTGGGTCAGGATTTGACCAGTTAAAGTTAATGTGCAAGACATGCACATGCAGCACTACTGCAGTCACAACACTTTCAGAATTCCACCATGCAGCCACAATCAGAAGTAAACAAATCTGCACAAAGTATTAAATGAAACAATTTTATGAAACATTAAACATAAGGAGAATAAACCCCAGTCTGTCTGTTTCTCTTTCACTGGAGGGAGATGTGGCTGCATCCGATGGTGATTTTGGCGGGAGGATGTGGTGGTTTTATATGAGTGTGTCTGTATGAGTGCCCAGCTGGACTGGCAGTGAGAGCAGAATCATTTAGCTCTCTAACGGGCAGCCAGGGATGGGCGGCACGCACAATGCCATCCTCTCACGAGCACCTAAACGGCCTCTTTGTAGCTCCAGGAGGAAGGATGAGTCGTCTCTGCATCCAGATCCGGCCTGGCACACTCCAACACACACTCACATACAGGTGTTCAAACGGACAAAATTTGTGCTATTGCATTCCTCAAGTCTCCTCTTGCTTGCTAACAAAAATTGGGTCAACACCTTTATTAAACTCTTTAAAATATAAACATTTCAAAGGTAGGTTTTAACACAGATGCATCAGCAGAACCATTCTGGGTTCCCCAAAAGCATTGTTAAAAGAACCATTTTGTTCTTCATTTGAATACAATTTTTATCATCCTTAATAGCCTTTTACACTATAAAGAACCGTTAGTTGAATTAAAGACTGAATTAAAGGTTCCTCATGGAACCATAATAGATACCAATAAAGAACCTTTATTTTTAACAGTGCACGGTGTATATTTCATTGTATTGGAATATTTTTTCTCATGAAACTGTACAGATATTTTCATACCAAGAATCAATATTTCAATTTTAATTTTCTACATCAAATTTTAAGTTAATTATTTAACACTGACCATGCACCATTAGTTTATCTGGCCAAAATCTCAAAAAGAGCAAAGAATAGAATTACACAAAGCATCTAATGCAAATGAAAAAGAATAAAAGATTTGCAGCCCTAATTAACACATTAGATATTTCTGGGACAAATTTGTACCAAGAAGTGAGTTAAATCTGAAAATTTGGTAAATCTGTAATTTGTCCTAATTTGAAAAGAAAAAAATGTATTATATTTATATAAAAACAATACAAGTCTATGGCAGGGATTTTCAATCTTTAGATGCCACAGACCCTCAAATATGATCCTGGTGTGAGGAACCCCCATACTAAAATTGAAAAAGCATCTATATTAAAGACCCAATTTATACTGTGAAAAATATTATAATTATGCTTAAATTATTATTTGGAAAATATTTAGTTTCTATTATGGTACATTATTATGTTACTTTGGTTCTGTACTCTTAGATGTATTCTTTCTTTATTCAAATTTAGTGTATTTTTTTTTTAATTATCCATTTATTTGGAACGTTAGGTAGTTTTAATCTTATTTTTTTATTTTTTCTTGTTTTTCTCTAAAATTTTCCTGGACCCCCTAGCACTCATTTGCAGCCCCTGGAGGTCCACGGACCCCAGTTTGAAAAACCCTGGCCTATGGAATGTCCCCATTTAAATAAACGTGTGTGTGTGTTTGATCTGGTTGGAGCAAAACTGACTGGAGCTCTTTTGCAGTCTTTTACTTCTCACCTCACTTTCTTCATCTGTCACCTAGCAGACATCTCTTTCCCTTCACACACACACAAATAGACACACACTTCTACCTCATCTGGCCATTGCTGTGAATTCTCTGCCTGTAACAACAAACCACCATTCCCCACTTCCTCCTGACAGGTGCTCCCAATGAAAAGACCTCCAGTGTGAGAGATGCATGGCGCCCCATCAAAGCTATAGAGTGACGGGAAGTGAGCAGAAACAGAGAGAGAGAGAGAGAGAGAGAGAGAGAGAGAGAGAGAGAGATGACCCTCTGAATGTCCTGAGAAGCAAAGCAGCATACAAACACAGTCACGCTTAAGTTAACAGAGACATCACTGACCGCCCTGAGCATCATTTCAGGGTCTATACACAACCGAGCAAACACAATGAAGCAGTCATGAACTCAGGCTCACCTGCACCTCCAGCAGCTAGACCCAGAGTATCAGCCAGGAGCCAAAGAATAAGCTACACGCCATATGTCAAGTCAAGTCAAGTCACCTTTATTTATATAGCGCTTTTAACAATACAGATTGTGTCAAAGCAACTGAACAGCATTAATTAGGAAAATAGTGTCAATAATGCAAAATGACAATAGTAAACACTAATTTTTCAGTTAAAGACATATATTATATGTCACATATAATAAGACAGCAACACAAAAACTGAAACTAATACTGTTCATTATTATCCACAAAATATATTAATAGATACAGAGGGGAAGTTTCCTGAGGTATATTTTCAGGCTTAGATCAAATACACAAGATACTGAGGTCTTTTGGAGGTCTTGCTCTTTATGAACCTGCCATCTGCTGATGAAAGCCATGTATTACAAGTTGTAGTAGTCTATTTTATAATCAGTCAAGAAGACTTTCATGTTTCACCTTGAACATTTTTTCGTTTTATTTAATGATATCAACCCTGGAGAGAAGATTTATATTCGTATTTCTTGCATTCATCTCTTCCTGCTATGCAGTTGAGAAATGATGCATCCAAATTTAACCTCTTAAGACCCGAGAAAAGATTTTTAGGGGGAAAAAGGTTTTTTTTCATGTCTTTACATTGTTTAGAATGTAAAAAAAAAAAAAAATTGTAAAAAATGATATTTCATTCATGTTAAGTAATTTTTTTTAAAATAAAAAGGCATGAATGAACATGCACAGGCAAAAACAATAGATTTTTTTAAATCACCAATACATTTTTAGTTTTCAGGATTTGTTTTATTACCAAACTTTTGATTGATGATTCTCAACAATTTTATAACAGAATGATTTGATATACCATTTTTCTTTCTGCAAAATGTGTGTAAAATGGCCATAAACGGGTTTTCTCATTATTTACAATGTATCTATAAACTAAATCTAATTTGCATATTAATGTGTTTTTGGGGCAACATGTTATGAAAAAAGAAGTGTAATAATGGGAGTAAGATTTTCATAATAATATAAAATATTTCATAGTCAGACATATTTGAAGACCAAGGAGAGGGAGTGGTCATAGTGAAACATCCAAACATTTAGTATCTCTGAAAAGCCCTGAATGTGCTCAGTACAGGACGTCCAGACTTAAAACTGTGGCATGTATAGTCTCAGAGAAATACACCAAAATATAATGTCCTCATATGAGGTCACAGGGTCTCAGGAGGTTAAAACATAAAATATTTTTTGTCTTCCTGAATATGTTCCCAGTAGTCTTATTATTTTTGATCATAGTTTCAGTAAGTGTAATCACGCCATTGTCTCACTGCATTTAAAAAACATATTGTATTCACTTACCTTAGGCTACCTACGATGGACAGAAAAGAGTTGATAACTTTAGATGTTCAGTTGTCCTCCTCAAGGGGGCGCATGGAACTCAGAAAGCCAAATCCTCCATTGCACTGCATGCAAAATACTTTTTTGGACATTTTATATTTTTTCTTGTTCCATAGTGCGTATTGTGCGCTAGTAGTCAGACTTGATAAAGATAAGGATCTACTGACCCGCAAAAACACGCCTGTGTAGCACAAATGCTCTGTTTGCCCCATCAAGAGTGGATCTAATTAGAGACGAGATTCAAAAGGGCATTTGAAATTATTTCCTTTTTAATGTTTTAAAATTCGACTCGGCTTACTCTCTTAAAACTGTTCTTACACAAGAAACAGTCAGCACTTTTTTCACTTACACATTTTTATTAGGCAAATGCACATTTTCTATTTGACATATACTTTGACCAAAAAAAGGTACAATAAAATAAAACATCACCTCCCAAATCTGGCATCTTATAAAATCAAGAAATATGAAAATAAGGCTTTGTTTAACCTTTAAGTGGGGGATATTTAAAAGATTCACAAACAATAGCACCCCAGATACTCACAGGGTCAAATTGAATCTGTATATAAAATATAAAATAAATACTTTCCTATGAAATGGCGCAGAAACAAAAAGTGTCTGCCAGTAAAACAGTATCAGTAAAATATATCTAGTTTTAGAAATTGTGGATAGTACCTTCTTGTCACAAGGACAAAAATAGATTTTTCAATGATGAAACACAACTTCACAAGTTAATTAGCAACTGTTGTAATATCAGAGGATATAAGATGTATACACACAATCGGAGGTGGCCTGAATAATTCGAAACATTAAAATATCTTCCAAATAGTCTAAACATGACTGCTCGTCTTTTATTTAATTATAACTTTACAGTGGGTGTGCAAAATACCTATAAAAGATCTTACTCTTAATACAAGTCTATATTTGTAAACAAATTATACCAGTATAATTCAATAGCCTCTTCACAGCAAATGGCTTTTTAAAATATCTATTTTAAAAAATAACAAGTCCACATTTTTGTGTTCACACAATCAAAACATGCTGAACAAACAAAGAAAAAGAAAATATACAATATTTATAATATACATTTGAGCTGAATCACAAAATATCATTTACAAATATTGCAGCAATTTTAAAAAAAAGTGAGTTTTAGGAAAACCAAATGTTATTTTCAATGACACATTCATGCTGCGTTTTAAATAAAAACGTAAGTATGACACTTTATGTCACATCCAGGGTAAAACTGTAACTGCGCAATGTTGATAAAATATTTAGACTTAGGCTTTATGCAGTTAAACTGACACAAAAAGAAAATGAATCTATAATACTGAAAAACATTTTAACTATGCATTTGGGTGTAAAAATTTGGACTAACAGTAAATGGAAATACTGAACTAGAACAACCAAACAGCTCTTGCAAACATGTTGGCGTCACTATTCAATCAACTATCAAATCATAATTAAAAAAAAGGCCTAACCCTTTATTATTTTGCCTTTGAATCCTGCAGCTATATTCATTTTCTAAGCTGGAAGCATCCAAACTGCTGAAAACAAACTTAAAACTTGAGCAAGACAACCAGACAACTAACAGCAGCAGGGAAGGGAGGGGATCAAAACTGTTTATTTATGTTATTTTAATTTTAACATTAATGTTATGCTTTAATGTTATTTTAACCTTAAACTGAATAAATTCACTGATGCCAATCATTAATATTTCTTCCTTAAAATTTTTATTTTATGACAAATGTACATTTTTGATGGAATATTGCAGATTTTTCATTGTTATTTTTCTAAAATTCATGTGCCCTCGTCTCATAATCGTTAATCAAAATATCTTCCCCTCCCTCTTGAAACAACACCTTGTCTCTTTTTTTGATGGCGTGTTTACAGGGGCAAGCGTGGGGCAACCGGTCACTCACATGAGATCGCAGCAATAGCAGACGACAACGATCCAATCAATTCCCATTAGACAAAATTAAGTCTCGTCCTACATTTTTTCTTATTTGAGAAACCATTTCAACTGCATTTTTTCTCTTATTTGTGTGCAAACAGATGATTAGAATGCCGGTTAAAATAGAATAGTGGCACAATTTCAGATTCCCCATCTTAATAAATGCTTGTATGTACACTACAAATTAAACAAGGCATCACAATACTGAGATATTGCAGAATCCCTGATTCCCATCCTCTAGTGTCTATTCAAGAAAAAACATATTTTGTTTGGTTTGAGAATAAGGGCTCATCTAAGTGCGTCAACTAGGCGAAGTGTGCTGAAGAGGACAGGTTGGACGCCTCTCCCCTGTGATCCAGTTGGTTTTGCATCTGTGTGATTTTGGCCAGAACCTCCAACTCCTGGTGCTGCCGCTCTGTTTTGTGGCTGACCAGCGAACGGTAGAAATGCACAGCGAAAACAATGAACACCAAGCCAAAGGGCACCATGATGGAGGTAGAGGCGATCGCTGCAGCTTCCCCCGGGCTTATACTTCGAGATTCATTTACATTCGCTTTCGAGGCAGAATCTTTGATATTCTTCAGAGGGAGGAACTTCACCCAGCACAGAAGAACCACCTCTGCAAGAAAGAGGAGGGTGCCTATGACGGTGGAGAAGGCCCAGGCCAGCTCGATGTGGCGGTGCATGCGCTCGTGTGGTGATTCCTTTATGGAGTTGAGGTTGTGGACGTTGCTCACGGCCTCCAGGTTGGGCAGGATACATGTGCTGATCATCAAGGCAAAGAGATGGACGGCCACCAGCACTGTTGTGCAGGCACTGAAAGCAATCAATAAGCCAGGAGGGTAATCGTGATCATCCTCTAGCTGGACCTCCACCATCGCCACCTGAAAACACATTCATTGGTAACATAAGACTGAAAAAAGAAAAGCATAGTTAACCTCAATAAATTAAATATTCAAATAAATAAATTGAGAAAAAGCATGCACAGCTGTGCTCCTCTGATGATGTTACTTTTACTGAAACATATTCCTTTAATTCTGAATTCGTTTTTTTTTTTTTTTTAAACCAAGCATTGGCTATTGAGAGTTTAATTTTGGCATACAACAAGAAATTATTAAATTAATTAGATTATTAAATTAAACTACATGCCAGTGTTATTTTAGTATCATTGAGATTCTATTATTTTAATTAGCTTTTATATTAAAATTAAACATTTTAATTTTTTGTAATATATTTATTACTAATATAATATATTTAATTTTCCATTTTTAACGTTTTAGTAATTTTGTGTTTTTGTCATTTGTATTACTTTTTGATTTAAATATGTCCATGCAGTTTTTACTCATTTTTATTGTTATTTTAGTTTAGTTATTTTAGTACACCAAGTAAAACTAACCGATCGCAAGAAATATTGCCCTGGCAATCCAGCAGAAATAAAATAAGTATAATGTTAACTATACTATACCCTTCTACATAAACAGATATTGTTTGATTAAAACATTAATGCTTGCATCCAATCGTCTGTCCGAATATGGATTTAGATGTGACGAAAATTATATAATCCCAAAGAAAATGGATTTTAAAAAATTCCATTTTATAAATTTAAATTAATTGTATGCAATGGAATTGTGACAAAATGTTCAAGAATTGTGTTGCATTAGCTCACTGTAACTAACTACCTAAATTGATAAAGCAGTAAAAAAAAATAAAAAATTGATTCTATATTCTCTTCAAACAAGTCTCAATATATTGTAATTTGTAATTATGTACTTAAATGTGTAATTTTACTCGTCTTGTTTTATTGATGTTAAAAATTTTAAATTTTGATTGAAAAACAAGACAAACATTTTTATTAAGAACATTTTTTTACAGTGTGGCAGACTTATTAAAAATTATAATCTGGTAGACAAATTATTTTTCTCATGCTTTTGAAAACACCACTGATCACATGTCCTCTGTTTAATGAGGCCCAAAAGCAGCCCAACATGTTACCACAGATGCAAGTGGCACCATGTAACAAGTGCACTACTCTTGTACAGTCAGTACAACCAAGTAAGAAAACTACAACTGAAATGTGTAATTATGCTGCATGTTCACACGGATCCCTAAGAGAGAGCTGTTTATGAAATGCAGTTTCCTCATGCCACTCATATTCAGCTCATTTCCTGTGCTGCACTTATTGCTCAGAGACAAACCTCAAGCACAATAATCACCCTCTACGCCTTTTTCCAGTCGCTTACACGTATTTCCCGAAACTTATAACACCTTTCTGGTTCTCAGGTCAGTCGAAACTGTAGTTACGAGAACAAAATAAATAGGCTTATGAACTTTAACAGGGGAGGAAACAATGCTTCCCATATCTTTTGTTGTTGAAATCAAAGGCTGTGTGTTCAATCAAACATCATCACTACAATACGAACAGGTTGCATAACATGTCCTCATATTCATATTTTATGAGAAAAACTGAAATGCAGTCAGGAAATATCTGCATTAATGTTTTCATATCAATATCAATTTCTTTTAATAATATGTCAAATCAAATCAATTTTTATTTGCATAGCACTTTTGACAATACATAGTTTCAAAGCCATTTTGTTTCCTTTACAGAAATTCATGATAATAATACCTTATTGTCTACGTTTCTACATTTAGCAGTTTATTTTACACCAATCACTGACAATCATTATATATATATATATATATATATATTTTATTTGCATAGCACTTTTGACAATACATAGTTTCAAAGCCATTTTGTTTCCTTTACAGAAATTCATGATAATAATACCTTATTGTCTACGTTTCTACATTTAGCAGTTTATTTTACCTGACAATCTGACAATCATTATATATATATATATATATATATATATATATATATATATATATATATATATATATATATATATATATATAGTTATTCTACATGATTCTATATCCACATTTATAATGTAATGGACTTTTATCAGTTTACTTAACACAACACTGTCAAAGGAAGTACATTTCCTCTGTGCAAGGGATCTTCCAGTAAACGGAAACATGTCACTGATGATAGTGAGGCCCTTACTAATTTCACCACAATAGTTAATAGAGTTATTGCTACTTTACAATTATAATTAATAATACAAGACCTCCTCTCAACATTGTAAGATGCTTTTAATTTTATATTAGCTGTGGTCAATACAAGTTCCCTATGATATTGCAGACCTCACTGTTTCACTGTAATAACAATTACTGCAATAATGCAGTAGTTATTTTAACTGCAGTAATAATATTTAAACTATTTGGTATTTAAATGATTTAATTTAGAGGAGTTTTGTTCGTAATCGTATCGGTGTTAACGACTCTTTTAAGTGAACAAATCATTCTCGTTTACTCCCATGCACTGGCTCAAGCTTTTCATTCACTGAAGGCACTTGAACCGACTGCGTTCTTGCCCTCAATGACAGACTACAGCATAAACCAATGGCATTCGAGTCTGTGTTGTGAAGGAACATTTCATTGGTTAAGCCTGCTGAACGAATACGCCCTCCTTCACTGAACCAGTCGCTGTTTTGCAGGAGATTTGGTGCTGTGCTGAAAGAGATGACTCTTTTGCGAACAAACTGAATGAACTCTGAAAAATAGTAATTAAAGGATTAGTTGTCCTGGTAATTTATTCACCTCCATGTCATCCAAGATGTGTGTCATCTCTGTGTTTTCTGAAGTCCACAGTCAACGCAAGCGCTGTACATTCACTCCCCCCACCTACAATCCCTGCAGGTACGAGACTCGAACCCGCAACCTTTGGGTTACGAGTCCGACTATCTAACCATTGGGCCACGACTTACAAACAGGGACTTGAACCCAGGACCCTCAGATTAAAAGTCTGATGCTCTACCAACTGAGCTATCCGTGCCCTTTATGCTGTGATCCAATGATCCAAATGACAGAGCGGCATAATGAGGTTCTTAAATAGGTTATATTCCAACAGCTGTGCTGCATGAGCAAAGCAAGAGAGATGCATAGTCGAGTTAGAATTGATGATAAACAATAGCAGTCAAACGTTGTAAATCTCAAGGGTGAAAGAATAAAGGATATGAGCATAGATTGTTTTGAAGCATAGTGCATGAATCAAGCAGTAGATTCATACAGGGATTGTGGGTGGGTAGACAGACAATAAGAGGGGCTGGTAAGAGCTTTAAACCATGGGGAGCTGTATAATGAACAGAATAAAGTCATTACAGAAGAGCACCTATGATACTCAACACTTAATTTTTTACCACTGAGCTAATCACATGTGAACCAGGTGCCTGTGCCATTTTTTTTCTGTCAAGCAAAGAGTAAAAATAAAGACCATGTGAGCTACAAGTATGCATTTTACATGCTAGTTTTAATGGAAACATTAAACTAACAGCAGGTTTATATTCACAAATACAGCAAAATTAGATGTTTACCTTCAAATCTAATACAGAGACCACTTTAACAAAAATCTGAACCAAAATACTGACAAAAAAATAGCATTTCACTTCTATTCCCAGATGTCTAGTTCACTTAAATGTAAATCATTACAGTAAATCAAAGAATCATCAAAATTGTCTGATTTTACTTTTGAAAGCCTCAAATTAGCCTTTTGACTAGAGCTGGACCATATTTTTATCTTTTATTGGCAGCAGTGTGTTCTACGTGGCTGTAATCTATTATTATATTATTTAATTTGCATTCTTCGTTTTTTTCCTATTAGCAACGGCTACCCAACAGACCCAAGCCCAAAATGGCTGCATCAACAGCAACAACTCCTGCAGCGACCACTTCTTCATCCACTGCAACAGCGGTCAAGCTGCCATCCAGTCGAACTTCCTCTGGAGCTCGCCGTAGACGCACACGATGTCGAAAATGCGAGGCATGTGTGCGGACGGAATGTGGAGAGTGTCACTTCTGTAAGGACATGAAGAAGTTTGGAGGACCTGGTCGAATGAAACAGTCTTGCATTATGAGACAATGTATAGCGGTAAGAAACTCAATTCCAACAGACACTGAGATGATTCATGAGCCAAATGTCACACAGCTAATACATAAAATCACACTGAATTTTTTACATGAGCGACACCCATTTCTAGACACAAAATAAATTATTGTTGAAATCTGGTGATTTTAAATCAGAATAAAATGTTGAAGCAGTCTTAGTGAGGAATTCACTTTAGCCAGTACTCAAGGGCTGTTTACCTAAATTTCATTGAAATTAAGTAATTGGAATTCCTCCAGAATTCACCTTCACCACTAACTTCATAGAGCCTGACCAAACGTATGAGGATCTGGCAGAGTTCCATGTAAATGTAGTTGATGGAAATGTATCAAAACAGACATTTATCAATCTGAGATTCATGATATATGATCGAACTGTACAACTAAAGGTTTTAATTCAAATGAATGGTCCATTATTTTTAACAATCACCCAAATGTGTTTTTATCATATTTTGTTATATGTGGATTTTGTAAACACACATTTTCCAAGCTGTTGATATTCTGGATATTAAATTGTCGGCCTGTTCCACAGCCCGTGTTACCACATACAGCAGTATGTGTGGTTTGCGGTGAAGCCGGTAAAGAAGACACACTTGATGAAGATGAAAAATTTAATGCCATGCTCATGGAGTGCTCCATCTGCAATGAAATTATCCACCCAAACTGCCTCAAGGTCAGACTGACTGAACTCATCTTCACCACTAACATAAGAATAGATTTCTAAAGTAAATGCAAAGCAGTGTATACTGCGCTCTCTTTTGTTTTGTGTGGGCACAGAACGAGGAAGTGATTGGGCTAAAGTGCATGTTTGTGGGTGGCCCTGACAGTTTTTAACACCCTTTAGTTCCTCTTTAGTGTGTGGTGGTGTAGTGTATTCAAAGACTTTGCTAGAGTGTTTTCATTCCTCTGCTCTAAGTCCGGTCTCTTGCCTATACAGATGAAGGACACAGCTGGAGTAGTAAATGACGAGCTTCCTAACTGCTGGGAATGTCCAAAATGCAATTACGCTGGGAAAACTGGAAAAGTGAGTTTTGGGGGACAGTGATAGAGTGGTTTGATAGCATTCAACAAAGATTTGCATTTGAACGGAGATACTATTTAGGAAAGTAGTGGAGACAATGAAGATGTCTATACTAAAGTCCGTATTATCAAATGGAGAAATGTGGTGTACAGTTAAGCAGTGATATGTATATGTTTTTTGTAAGTTTTGTTAAATTCATTTTACTTTTTGAACTTGTGTTGCTTTACATATTTAGTAAAGTAAAACAAATGCTGACAAAAGCATTAAGGGACCTGTGTTTCTCATGGATAAGCCCATAAGGAAACTGTCAAACCAGATCTAGATGCAAATAAAATGCAAATAGACACGTGTTGTGATCATTTTAATTTAGTTTAGTAACTGACAGGCAGTCCAGCTATTTCCCTTAATATAAAACCCTAAAATGTTTAACAGTTAAATATGAAACATGTCATAATAGGACATACAGGTGCATCTCAATAAATTAGAATGTCACGAAAAAGTTCATTTATTTCAGTAATTCAACTCAAATTGTAAAACTTGTGTATTAAATAAATTCAGTGCACACAGACTGAAGTAGTTTAAGTCTTTGGTTCTTTTAATTGTGATTATTTTGGCTCACATTTAACAAAAACCCACCAATTCACTATCTCAACAAATTAGAAAAAAACATTTTTAGTGAATTGTTGGTTTGAGTTGATTAGCTGATTGGCATGTCACCATATTCTAATTTGTTGAGATAGTGAATTGGTGGGTTTTTGTTAAATGTGAGCCAAAATCATCACAATTAAAAGAACCAAAGACTTAAACTACTTCAGTCTGTGTGCATTGAATTTATTTAATACACGAGTTTCACAATTTGAGTTGAATTACTGAAATAAATGAACTTTTCCACGACATTCTAATTTATTGAGATGCACCTGTATATCATACCAATCTATGCTTAGTGAACAACGCATAACATTCATAAAGTATAAAGTTGTCTTTTGTATTTTTTTTTTTTGGCCTGCAAGCAAAAACGGGGCCCAGGCTTTAAGTACGCATCCAACCTGCCAGGCTCCCTGCTGAGGGAGCAGAAAGCAGGACGTGACGGAAGAGAGGAAGGGGACCAGACATCCACAGGTGCTTCATCCATCAAAAGGAAGATTGAGAGGGAGGAAACTCCCAGACTAAAGGCTGAAGATCTACCTTCCCGTCTTCCCCCACTCTTGAGCCCCAGTGGCCTGCCAAGACCACGATCTGAAGTGCCCAACTTCTTGAGGAAGAAGAGGAAGTTATTTGATGATGATGAAGAGGAAGAGGAGGCTAGTGCTAAAAAAAAGGTAACATTTACACAGACATTCATTATTTGCATAAACAAATCTGCTGTAGCCGTTCATTCAGTAACTTTGACATCTTTTTAGCCGAAGAAACCCTGGAGGCCTGAAGAGGCTTTGATTCCCAAACTCTCTTACATGAAAACAGAAGAGGAGGAAGACAACTCTGATGAGGAGGAAGAGAGGCAGGAGAAGCGAGAACTGCCTCGTCGTTCATTTAAGAAAGACTACAGCACAGTGAGAAAAGAGGAAGATCATGAGGAAGAGAGGAGGGAGGCGAGAGATCCACCTTTCAGGTCCCTAAAGGATTTCAACACTCTACGGAAAGAGGAAGACCTAGAAGAAGAAAAGGAGGAAGATGATGAGGAAGAGGAGGAGGACAATAATGGCAAACGAGGCAGGGATAGTAGCCCTGCACTGAAGAACATCTCCTTATCACTTGAGAGTGACGCATCACGGTGCAGCTCCCCAAGAGCAGGGCCGAGCAGTGAAGGTAGTGAGACGCAAGAGAAGGCTCCACGTGCTCGGGCGAAGCGACACCGGCGCAAGCCCCCTAACCACCAGCTCAGCGCAGAACTCAGCAAGCAGCTCAACATGGAGATCCGTCGCACAGAGCATTCACTGGCCAATGAGAACCAGCAGCCACTCAAGAGTGAACCCGAGGACAGCGAGAACGAGGAACCAAAGAGAGGCTTACGGAACGGGACTGCAGGAAATGGAGGAGGAGGTGGAGGAGTAGAAAGAGGAGCAGGTGGAGAGGGAGGAGGGGAGCGACCGCACTTACGAGCAAGAGAGATGAATGGGACATCTTGGGAGCTGCGGCACTTCTACCCACCTCAGATTACCCCGCTTGGTTTGAACCGCAGTTCGCCTACAGTCAGACCAATTCCTGCACGTTCCCCTCCCAAGTGTGTTCAAATGGAGCGCCATGTGATCCGGCCACCTCCAATCTGCCCTCCACCTGACAGGTTACCACTAGCTGATGGCCGTAATCACATCGCTCCCAGAGAAGCATGGTTGGCTATTTTCAGTCATTTGAGCCATCGTGAACTTTGTGTGTCTATGCGAGTGTGCCGAACATGGAATCGCTGGTAAGAAAGACCTAAAGACTAGTTTATCACATTTCAAACTTGAGACTTCTTATCTGTGACCCTGTCCCAGATGCCACCCTCACTCCTTGTGGTCCATTTAAATTAGTTTACACTAGGGTTGCAGAACTCAGTTCCTGTAGCTAATCAGGTCCTTCAAGCTTATTTGAAAACTACATGGTATTGGAGCAGGGTTGGAACTAAACTCTGCAGGGCTGTGGTCCTCCAGGAATTGAGACTGCACTCCTGGTTTACACTTTGTTCCTGGAACCCTCCCAACACTGCACATTTTGCATGCATCCTTAATCAAACACACCTGATTCAGGTCATTAGCCCATTAGTAGAATCTCCAAGACAGAGGTGTCCAAACCTGGTCCTGGAGGGCCGGTGTCCTGCAGAGTTTAGCTCCAACGTGCCTCAACATACCTGCCTGGAAGTTTCTAGCATGCCTAGTAACACCTTGATTAGCTGGTTCAGGTGGGTTTAATTGGGGTAGGAGCTAAATTCTGCAGGACAGTGGCCCTGCAGGACCAGGATTGGACGCCACTGCTCCAAGACCTGAAATGAGTATGTGAGAAAAAGGAGACATTCAAAATCTGCAGTGTTGGGGGGTACTCCAGGAACAAAGTTGAAACCCATTGGAGTAGTACAGTGTTTCCCAACCCTGTTCCTGGAGGCACACAAACAGTACACATTTTCAAACTCTTCCTAATCAAACACAGCTGATTCAACTAATCATCCCATTAATAAGGACTCTAAGGCTACGTCCACACAAAGCCAGAGCTTTCCCTATCTGATCTTTTTTTCCCCTTGTCTCAAGAAATATCTGCATCCACACGAAACCACAAAACTGACACAAAACGATGTAGTATACATGCCAGACCAGTATGTGGTGCTGTAATTCTGCCACAGAGATGCACTAAAAACTGAGAAAAAGACTTGGACTATGCGCATAAACCTTGCGCGCAGTATACAAACCAACATGGAACAATACATTTATTAATCTATGTTAATGTTAGTTATTAAAAAGACAATCGTTCAATGTTTGTTCGTGTTTTTGTTGCCGTTACGTGATGTAGCGGTGTCTGACTAGGGGCGAGACGTGGGCTGATGACGTCATCGTTTCAGAAAATATACAGATTCGCTGTCCACACGAAAACGCAAGGGCGCCGTTTTCAGATTTCATGCCAGACCAGATTTCAATTTCACTCTCCCAAAACGCTGGATCCGTGTGGACAAAACGCCTATACCAGGGTTCCTCAAATCTTGCCCTGGAGGGCCAATGCGCTGCAGAGTTTAGCTCCAACCATGATCAAACTCACCTACCTGTGATTTTCTAATGATCCTGAAGACATTGATTAGCTTGCTCAGGTGTGTTTGATTAGGGTTAGAGCTAAACTCTGCAGGAAAGTGGATCTCGTGGGCCAGATTTGAGGATCCCTGGCCTATTTGCGTATACGTCTGAACGGTTATTAGGAAGCTACAGGAAGGTGAGTTTTAATTAGGGTTAGAGCTGAACTCTGCAGGGCTGCGGCTCGCCAGGACCGGAGTTCGCCACCGCTGCTATACAGCAAAACGTGTCTCTGTGTGGACGGGGCCTAAGACAGGGGTGTCAAACTCAGTTCCTGGAGGGCCACAGCCCTGCACAGTTTAAAACTACATGGTATGTGTGTTGGGGCAGGGTTGGAACTAAACTACTAACTAAGAAATAAACTACTGGAACTAAGCCCTCCAGGAGCGGAGTTAGACACCCCTGCTGTAAGACCTAAAATGGATGGGTCAAACAAGGTAGACATGCAAAATGTGAACAGGATTGGGAAATACTGTGCTTATAGACTGTTGTGAAATCCCATTTCAGCGATGAAATGACAAATAGGACACCCTACCGCACAGGTGTCCAGTCCTTCTATTAAAGGGCTACATTCCTGCAGAGTTTCCCTTTTAAGGTGGGGTAAGCGATTTTTCAAAAACGCTTTAGAAAGCTGATTTGGGCCGTCTAGCAAAACAAACTTGTTTCAGCAGTAAGGGGCGTGTCTACTCATGATGAGGAGGAGAGAACGTTCAGTGCGCAGGACGGACATTAGCGACCCAAGCGACAGAAAGATAGAGATGGTGGATAAAAAACAAAAGAGGAAAACGTCTGCGGAACAAAAGAAGGCTTAAAGTAGGCAAGAAGTAGGACCCGTGTAAATATCGGATCAGCTTTCCAGCGCTGGAGAGAACTCAAGGAGTGGAAGGTCTGCGATCGGACGCCAAGGTTGCTTTCTTTCTTCTCGATAGGTGAGTAACACCGTGTCTGCGCCGCAACAGCTAAAGTCTGTCTAGTACACTGGATGCGACAAAGCGACCGTTGAAAATCATTTGAAATTTGTGTCAATACGTCATGAATAGAACGCAGTAGTAGTTTTCTGTCGGGGATTTGTCGTGTCGTGCCACACCGCATCCAGTGTAGACCATAGATATGTATATATTAATCTATGGTGTAGACAGCATCACTGATTATAATGAGTTCTATAGTATTTTGTTGCGCCGCACCACTTGCGTCCGGTGTAGACATGGTGTAACATTGGTTTTGCTTTGTTTAACAGAACTAATCGTTGCCTGGGTTGTGTACATATGTGTGGGGCGGAGCTATCAAAATAGGGGCGAGACCCTTTTGGGGTAGGGGCGTGTTTGTTTTGGTGATTTCAAATGTCAACATTGGCTACCAGAAATCGCTTACCCCACCTTTAATATAATTAAACACCTCAACCAGCTAATGAAGGATTTGAGGACTACTAAAAACTTCCAGGGAGTTGTGTTGGAGCAGACTAGAGCTAAACTCTGCAGGTATTTGTTACTCCAGCAGCAAGATTGGACACCCTTGCTCTACAGTCTTGTGGATTTAATGGACATGCACAAACAATGGCCAAGAGACTTGAAGTGCCATTTTGGGACAGGGTCTACATGTGATTATTACAATGACATTTTATTGTTGGTTCACTATTACAGCTGTGGATTTGTGGTTTTAATTAATATCTTGTGTTTAGGTGCTGTGACAAGAGATTATGGACTCGTATCGATTTGAAGCGTTGTAAATCCATCACCCCACTGATGCTAAGTGGGATAATTCGCAGACAGCCCATCACTCTGGACTTGAGCTGGACCAACATCTCCAAAAAGCAATTAAGCTGGCTTATTAACCGATTACCAGGTTAGTGTTCATGTGAGCAAGTATGTGGATCCACATCATCTGAATCGATGTAGGTGTCTCTAAGCATACATCTAACCTACATCTAAACTGTGTGTTTGGTTGCAGGACTGAGGGTACTTCTTCTATCAGGCTGTTCATGGGTGGCTGTTTCAGCTCTCTGCACGTCCAGCTGTCCTCTGTTACGTACTCTAGACCTGCAGTGGGTGGAGGGACTTAAAGACCCCCAGATGAGGGACCTGCTGTCCCCTCCTACTGACAATAGACCAGGTAATATACAATACTCCAGATTGATATGCTCACATCCAAGTTCCACGTCACTGAACTCAGATCTGAATTTATACAAGACAGTTACTTATTCAGATGGTGTATTCTCTTCTTGGGCTTTTTCTAACAGGTCAGATGGACACGCGCAGCAAATTACGGAATGTTACTGACCTGCGTCTGGCTGGTTTGGACATTACAGACAGCTCTCTGCGTCTAATCATTAAAAATATGCCTCTACTCTCCCATCTGAACTTGAGTTACTGCAACCATATCAATGACCAGTCAGTAAACCTGCTGACTGCTGCAGGGACCACCACTAGAGACTCCTTAACCGATGTCAACCTTTCTGGTAATTGCACTGTTTTAAAATCTGGTCAAAAATGCCATTTGTAATACTACAGCTTTTAAACCATTCAGATTACTCCTGAGTTAATATCCCTTTTTCACCAACACAGTGCTGGTGCCGGAGCAAAATCGGTACCCAACCAGTTGCCAATCTTGCCCTGTAGATTCCACCAAAGAAAATTGACTCCCTACTGGCCCAATAAACCTTCTGGTCTCATATCAGATACATCAGGGTCTTGTGGGCAGGAAAATGTCATCACCACTTAAAGTTTCCAAAACAACAACTCAGCCTGGCTAGATTGACAAAAAAAATTGCTCTCTTTTTAGTCAGACAAGCTGTCAATACAGGAAGCGTCCAATGTAAGCAGGTTACATCATTATTCGGTTCTTAAGTCAGTGGAATTGTGGGCTGGTTCAGAGCGAGACCTGCAGATCCCCAAACATTTCAGTGAAAAAGGCATATTGGTAACTCTGGATTGTTAGACCTGTTTACCACAGCAATTTCTGTGGTATACCTACGACTAATAAATAGTTTAAATAACTTTCCTTTTTGAAGGGTTCACTGAGTCTAATGCTTAAAACCTTTAATTCCCCCTCACTGATTACTGATCTCTCCTTTCTTAATGCTCTCTTTAGTGTGTAACAGGGTCACTGATCAGTCGCTGAGCTACTTCAAACGCTGTGGAAGCATCTGCCACATTGACCTGCGATTTTGCAAGCAGGTGAGCCGACAGGCATGTGAGCGCTTCATTGCTGAGATGTCAGTCATCGTTCCTTTCCAACTGCAAGAGGATAAACTGCTCCAAAAACTTCACAGCACCCCCTAGTGCCTGGGAGGAACTGAACACCATCTAAAACAGTGATGGGCAAACTTGGCCCTTCCAGGCCACTTTCCTGCAGAGATTTGATCCAACCCTAATAAAACTCACCTGCCTGTAGCGTTCTAGTAGTCTTGAAGACAATGATTAGCTGGTTCAGGTGTGTTTGATTGGGGTTGGAGCTAAACTCTGAAGGAAAGTGGCCTGGAAGGGCCAGGTTTGCCCACCCCTGATCTAAAATGATACCATGTATCAGGTGCACTCGTGTGTTTGGACTGAAACTGGATTCACAGATTTGAAAAAAAAAGCACTGCAACACATATGTGGACATAAAGCATTTTGTCAGCACCTTTCAAACTGGAAAGAATAGCAGACATACTGTACTTAAAAGCACATAATTCTGCTCCTATTCGAAATGGTGTATTCTGAAGATGGACTTTATTCAGCAAATTCTGTTAATCTTTAAGAGGCGATTATACATGCTATTACCTAGAGATTGTATTTAATAGGTAGTGTGGTAAAAAGCAGAGGAAGCAGTGGAGATATATACACACACACACACAAACACCATCCTCATACTCACTGGATACTACAAACACTTAATCCATGAGTAAGCATGATTGTACATTGTTATTCAAAACACTCCAAATATTTTTTTGTACAAAAGATGTATCAATTCAGATTTCTGTGCTGTATTTGGTTCAGTACTGGGTATATGTATTGTTCTCTATTTTTTTTATATATATATATATACATATATATATATATAATGGAATTTTTAAATATCTCTGTCCATTTTATATATATATATATATATATATAATGGCATTTTTAAATATCTCTGTCCATTTTATGTCATTAGTATTGGAATGATCCAATCTGATCAGCATTTTTCAGTCATGAGTTTTGACTGCTTTGAATTTCAAGTACTTGCTGTTCTAATCTCAGAGCACATATAGAAGTGTAATTTGTTATTTTGAGGTCTATTTATAAAACAGTGCCATATTCCATCTATGTTGTTTTACACAGTTGTAACAGGCAAAACTTCTGCTATCAGTATATTTCATTGCTATGACTCTGTAGAGTGTGTTAGACCAAACAAATTGCTGATTACGTATTCCAGCTAGCTCAGTAATTTTGTTTTGTTCAACACAATCAGTTAGTTCAGCTTTTTTTTTTGCATAAGGTCAACAAAGACTTTGCTGAACATTAATGCAGTATTTGTCTATGAAAGTCATGTGCTTTTATTTCTTCCACAGTGATTATTATTGTAAAATGGTAACTGTGATGATGACGACAGATGATTTTAATAATGTGTATTATTGTGAGTTTGTCTCAGGATGGTGACTATCAGAAAGAGGGAGCGTGCCATCTGATCTATGCCACCATACTTGTACCACTATAAATTAAGGCATTGTGCACCATCTAAAATACTCGAATGTACATTCGGTTATTTATATTTGTATGTAATTTAAAAAAAAAAAAAGATTTTACTGTGAGACATTTGAAAAGTGAAGTTATTTTACAAACAAAAAAAAGAAACATCAGAAATATGTAAATTTACCTGAATTAGATTAAACATGAAATGTAAAATGTTGCTTAAAACAGGGAACATTTTAAATCTAAAGAGCCACTGGTAATCAAATTCAAAAAAGAAAAACTTTGATTTCATATTGACTTCATTAAAAAGTACAATTTGACATTTACAGTGGGAATAGAAAAGAATCACCCCCTTTAAAATAATCACATTTTGTTGCTTTGCAGCTTGAAATGAAGACTGAAACCGTTTTTGTTTTATCCAGCTGTCTTCAAGTCATTCCACAGATGTTCAGTGGGGTTTAAGTCTGGGCTCAGTTTTGCTGTGTGCTTCGGGTCATTGTCATGTTGGAAGGTAAACCTTCTTCCCATTGACAACTTTCTGGCAGAGGACAGTAGATTTTCCTCAAGAATTTGACGGTATTTTGCCCCATCCAGTTTTACTTCTATCCTGACAAGTGCGCCAGTCCCTACTGCAGAGAAACACCCCATAACAGGATATGACCACCTCCATGCTCTATTGTAGGATTGCCATTATTTGGATGGTGAGCTGTATTGGATTTCCACCAGACATATAGTTTGGTGTGGAGGTGAAATAATTCAATTTTAGTCTCATCTGCCTCAGAATGTTCAAGGTGTGTTTTGGCAAAGCTCAGTTGTGACTGCATGTGGCCTTTCTTGAGGAGTGGCTTTTTTCTTGCAACTCTCCCATACAAGCCACATTTCTGGTGAATTTGTGATATTGTCACATGCACACAATGACCACTCTTTGTCATAAATTCCTGCAACTGCTTCAGAGTTGCTGTTAGGCCTCTTGGTAGCCTCTCTGACCAGTTTCCTCCTGGTTCTTTCATCCAGTTTGGAGTGACGTCCCGATCCAGGGAGGGGCCGTGTTATACCTTCCATTTCTTAATAATAGACTTCACTGTGCTTCTAGACATTGATAAAGCCTTTGAATTTTTTTTGTATCCATCTCCTGACTTGTGCCTGTCCACAACTATTTCCTGGAGATCTTTTGACAGGGCTTTGCCACCCATAATTGATTGTTTGCTTCAGCTGCACTAACAAGGACTGAAATGCTCCAGGAAAGCTCTTTTCATGCTGAGCTAATCAAAATGAACACAGCTGATCACAGTTGAAAGTCAAATGGCTTTGTGTGCCATTGAGAAGGTGATTAGCTACACCTGATTGAGTCATTTTTAGGAGGGGGTGATCCTTTTTCCAACTCTGATTCTATTTTTTTTAAGTAAATACAGCTGGATAAAACAAAAACTGTGTCCGTCTTCATTTCAGGGTGCAAAGTAACAAAATGTGATTATTTTAAAGGGGGTGATTATTTTCTATACCCACTGTAAGAATCACAATGCAGTACAAATCTTTCTTAGCACTTTTATTTGAGTGTCACAAGGGTAACTAAGTACATACACTGCTTTATCTTGTTTGTTAATTTGTTAACAGCGCCTTCACGACATGGCGGCTGCGTCAACAATACTACAGCGAGAATAAAAGTTACGCCTTCTTTCTTTGCATGCACATTTGGGCGGCGTTATGCAAATCTTCCCACATAGTGACATAGATATGTGGGGGTGTGTTAGAACGAGGCGTTTTAGGGGGGCGTGGCTGACTCTGAACTTTTATAAAATAATATCTCTTTGGATTTGAGACTTTAGTCGTTGCAACTTTACAGATCTTCTTTATGCACCAAGAGCTTGTAACACTCCAAAGAGAAAGGAAAAATTGAAATAGCATCATATGACCCCTTTAAGATAAAATGTTTTGTGAATACGGGCCCTGATGTTTATCAGCGATATGCAATGTGCCATGATTCAAATTTTAATCAAATTTATCACACAAGTAAGTTATGGATACAAAATATGGGTAGGTCATTTGTATGGGGCGCATCCTCATTTAGGTTTTCTAACTTAAAGGGGTCCTATTATGCTTTTTCACTTTTTGAATTTTAGTCAGTGTGTAGTGTGTATGTTTGGGCATAAAAAAGATCTTCAAACTTACAAATCTCAAAGGCCACTCCAAAGGGAGATATTTTGGGGGATGCAATGTGCCATGATTCAAATTTTAATCAAATTTATCACACAAGTAAGTTATGGATACAAAATATGGGTAGGTCATTTGTATGGGGCGCATCCTCATTTAGGTTTTCTAACTTAAAGGGGTCCTATTATGCTTTTTCACTTTTTGAATTTTAGTCAGTGTGTATGTTTGGGCATAAAAAAGATCTTTAAACTTACAAATCTCAAAGGCCACTCCAAAGGGAGATATTTTGGGGGTTTTTTTAAAATCCCTTTTCAAGAACTACAACGAACGGCTCATTTGGACTACAGCATTTGTTTTCCGGGTTTTGTGATATCACAAAGCGGTCCATTAGAATATCATTAAAATAATTCCCAAATTCGAATAATTGGGGGGAGGGGCGAGGTCGTGTTTAGAACGCTTGGTTGAGTGCACCAGACAAGATAATGAAGAAGAAGTACATGCACCTGAATAATTATGTATGTAAATATGTATGTTACAATTATGAAAACGTTTTTATAATAAATTGCTGACAGTACAATAATGGACAATGATATAATCTGCAGAATTTACACTTCAATTATGAGACTACAGTGTTTCCCATACATTGAGTGCGGGTGTTTTTATATCACTGTATTTCTGAAGGAAACCGACTGTCTTCAGAAAACTATATTTTATTTTTATTTCATCATGCATGTAATGTCTGACAAAGCAGCATTGTGCTTTGTGTACAGCGTTACCGGGAAACCTTGATCTCTACCATAGACTGATCTCTAGCACTCCAACAGCGCCTCCTGCTGGCAGAGAATGAGTTTGCATATATATGCCGCCGGGGAAACACTGGACTATGGTATAAATAAATTCAACTGTATAACAGTTTCACTGCAATTCATGTTATGATGTTAGAATTAAATAACATTAAAAATAATACATATGCACTTATCTGTACATAGTAAATGCAGTTATTTTTAAGCGGTTGTTGACATCCTGTCTAAAACGTGATTTAGCCACACACACACACACAACAAAAAATAATCAACAACGTTACCACTCTGATATGTCTTGCAATATCCGTGCGTGCAAAGGTTCTTGCTCGATCCTCTTGTTCAATATTCTCTGGGTCTAAATCCGGCTCAAATTGATAGGGCAATATTGACGCCTTCCTTAACTAAACCGGAGCAGTGCACCCCAAAACAAATTCAAGACATTGTAAAAGAGCATAATAGGACCCCTTTAAACACAAGTACTAACAATAATGGAAAAGCAACTGTAGTAGTGCATTGAAGACAGAAATGCACTTTTTTGGCACCTAAATCATCCCTCTTCTTATAGCCTACACTGTGCATAAGTTTTATTGTTACTTTGCACATATATAAAATGCAAATTTTCTAATTATATTGACACAGTTACAATGTGCCCATTTATGTTCCTACTTTATTCCTACCTATTTCTCACCACTTACACTGATTTAGCAACAGGTTTCTAGGCTGGTTTTCCAGACACATATTCAAAAGTCGCATAACCGCAAGGAACAGTAGTGACTGAAAAAACAGCAAATGTTTTTAGACTTCTGACAAAGAAAGTAGGTCATATGATAAAAAAAAACAAAAAAAAAACAGGACTGCTGAATCCAGAGAAGAATGACCTGTTTTGTACCACAAAACATGTTCTTTATGTCACTTATGAAATCATTTAATGGTGCCAGTGTCAAGTTATCAGGAGTTACAATGTAACTTGCAGGAACTCCAAAACTTTGTTCAAAAATCTAAGAGGCTACACAAATCAAACGGGAAACAAAAGCCCATTCACAGATGTTGCAACAAAAATGGAAATAAAAGAACAACAGGAACATTCAGATCCTTCCATCATGAGTGATGGCGCATGATGATGAACACACTGGAGTCATTCTCATTCTTTTGTTCGATTCTTGACTTTCCTCACAGTGCTTGCATGTGACAGGTGAGCTTCAAAGCTGTAGGACATCGAGGCAAGGCTGTGAGGTGTTGCTGCTGAACAATTGCATATTATTACAGAGCCTCTTTGAAGAGCTTGTGGAATGTTTTTATTGAAGCATTTATTGACAAAGCCATTGCGGACCACAGTTTGAAGGCTTCCTGAAACTTCATGAAAAATTAAGCAAAGAATATTATCTTCCTCACTGATCCGATGTGAAGACGGGGCACTTGCTGTGCACATCCTCACCAAGTCCCTAATGCAAAACGGTCCGCAGGTGGAGCAGGATGTTCTCCCAGCAGTATTAAGACTTGAAAACATGCACAGCCCTAATAACGTATTGTCTGCAGATAGGGCATTCGCTCATGCACTTCCCGCACTTAGTGCAGGTGACCATGTGACCGCACTCCAGCAGCACACAGTCAATTATCGCGTCCATACAGATGCGACACAGGTTGTCGTCATTTGATAACTGGGTCTTGCAACCATCTGCAGTGCGAGAGAGAGGGTAAAAAAAGATGGGTCATTACTACAGGTGACAATCTCTCTGTAAGGACAGGATCTTGACTAAAGCCCAAAGTATACTTCGGTGTTTACACATCCGTTTTGTGCTTTGATTTTTCTTTTTTCCCCATAAAGTTACAACACTGACCCAAGCCGTTGTTTTTCGGAAAAGAAACAGAGGAGACCGAACGAGAACAACGACAAACTACTCAAGATGACAAAACCAATAGAGGCCCGTGTTGACGAATGCTTGTGTGAGGGGATTAAAAAAATACCTGCAACTCTAGTATAAATGCGTAAGACATATTTATCATTCATAACTTTTAGAGAGAAAAGGCACCGACACTGGATCTTTGTAGTGCACTTGTATCGAGCGCTTGTGTTTATGCACGCTATCAAATGGAGTACTGTGAAGGGCAGAGCATTTGACTGTGCACATAAAAAAACCGAAGTATATTTTGAACCAATCACAACCAGAGATGGCCACAACTCAAACCGAATGCCTCCAACTAGTGATGCAACAAAAATATTGGGATGAAACAGCAAAAAGAAAAATTAATTTTTGGCAGTAGTAGTTTTGGAGGGTCGAAATCATTAATTGAAACGGTTAGCGCTTCTCTGATGAAGTGTTTTGACTGTGCCGGCATCTATTTCATACACACAATGTGTATAACGAACAATGTCAGCAAAGTGGACACACTTCACCGTGACCAAAAATGATGCTAGAGTAGCATGTATGTCAAATTTGTTCGGGTTAAATAAGCGACTTGTTGGCAAAGAATTTTAATGACTAGTTTATCACCTGTGAACACGACATTCTGAATAGCATCCAGAGTTCAATTACTAAATTACCCAAATGTTATTACCAAAGTTTTATTTTCAGTATCAGAGTTTCGGATAAAAAAAACATTTTGTTACATCACTACATACCAACTGTTGCATTGTGTGGTTTACTTGAACCCTAGTTATAAGATATAATAATACTTGATGAAGGGCACAGATGGAATGGCATAATGGGGGTAAAACGTAACATAAGATACATTTTGATGACCCTTAACCCAACAGGTAAAATGCATTATTGATCATATATTGAGGTATAAACAACGTCACTACACATTTTCCATTCCTTTTTTCTTTGAGAGAACATGCTATCTGGCAGTGGCCATGCAGGGAGGGGGTTGAAGTGCAATGACATCACAAATTGCTGTGCACTGGTGGGTGTGACTAGGAAACATTTCCACCAATCCCAAGCCTTACCTCCGATTCCTCCATTGCAGATTGGAGGGGG